>NC_083440.1:29676809-29979390 GCF_020745735.1 Hemiscyllium ocellatum | reverse complement strand
TTAAACTGGGAGCGGGAGCACAGAAAACTGCAACTTCATTTCTGTTCTGTTACACATCTCCAAGTTTCAGTTTGAGGCTGAAATACTATCCCTGCGGGCAATGTCTCTAAATCTGTTTCCTGTCCCACATTATTGCATCATAAAAATGTGGATTCTCTTTGTAGAGGTAGGAAATGGAACTCTTTGAAGGTGATTAAAATGCAAATTTCAGAAGCTGTTTACAGTAAATGTCTGAGACAATGTCACGTTCTAGCAATGTTAACCTTACTTTGCAAGCTTCTGAAAGGTTCCAATGTACAATAACTGAAACAACTATCTGTTATTCTACATACAAACCAACTTAAAAACCTTGATTAGATTCCAGTTTATAAGTCACTCCTGCTCTCTATTATCCTACATATAAAAACCACTTCAAACACCTCGATAGGATTTCAATGTGTAACTCACTCCCTGATCTCTGTTATTCGACATATAAAAACCCCCTGAATCCCCTTGATAGGATTCCAAATAGTAATGCACTCCGGGATCTCTGTTATTCTAAGTATAAAAACCACCCCAATCTCCTCGATAAGATTCTAGTAATTAACACACTCCCAGTCTCTGTTCTTCTACATATAAAAACCACCTCACATCCCTCAATATTATTCAAGTATGTAACTCATTCTTTATATCTGTGGCTGTTCACGTTCACCACCTAAAAAATTCTTGATTAGATTTCAGACTGTATCTCACTCACAGGTGTCAGTTATTCCAGACCTAATCCACCTCAAACCCCTCAATTAGATTTCAGTTTCTAACTCATATTTGGATATTTTCTTAATTAAAAAAAAAGCACGATCATCGATGAGATTCCAATCTGTCACCCATTCACGTATATCTGTTACACCATGCATAAACCACATCGAAGGGTTGCTTAGATTCCAATCTGTAACTCACTCCTGATGATCTGTTATTCTAAATATAAACCACCCCGAACCCCTTAATTAGATTCCAGTCTGGAACTCACTCTTGAGTATCTGCTATTCCATGTATTAACCAGTCCGAAACTCTCAATTAGATTCTGGTCTGTAAATCACTCCCGGTTATCAGTTGTTCCATATACAAACCACTACAAAACCCTCAATTAGATTCCAGACTGTAACTTCTTCAGGGGAATCTGTTATTCTATACATAACCCACCTCAAATCCGTCAATAGATTCCATTTTGAAACTTATACTTGGGTTTTATTTTAATCTAAGTAAATCCTTTGATCCACTGATTAGATTCCAATCTGCAACACACTCACGTATATTTGTTATTCCACATATAACTCAACCGAAAAATCTCAAACAGATTGCCGTCTGGAACTCACTCCTGCGTATTTGTTATTCCACAAACAAACCAACAGAACCTCCTCAATCAGATTCCAGTCTGTTACTCACTCCTAGGTATCTATTATTCGATGCATAAACCAGCACAGCATCTTCGAACCGATTCTAGTCTGCAACTCACGCCAGAGCATCTGCTATTCTTTATATAAAACAACCCAAACTCCTCGGATCAGATTCTAGTCTGTAACTTACTCCTCGGTATCTATTATGTCATGCATAAAGCAGCGCAGCATCCTCGAACCGATTCTAGTCTGCAACTCACACCAGAGTATCTATTATTCTATATATAACCAAACCCACCTTCCTCGGATCAGATTCCAGTCTGTTACTCACTCCTGGTATCTCTTATTCTATATATAAAACAATTCAACCTCCTCAATCTGATTTTCATCTGTAATTCATTTCAGGTATCTGTTCTTCAACATATAGCACGCCTCAGACACTTCAATTAGATTCTGGTTTGTAACTCACTCCTAGGTATCTATTATTCTGTATATAACACACCTCAAATCCCCGAATTATTTTCCAGTCTGTTATTACGCTTGGGACTTTGCTATTCCATTTATAAAACGTCCCGAACAGATCAATTAGATACCAAGATGTAATTCACGCTTATATCTCTATGACACTGTACATGAAACACCCAAACTCCTGGATTAGATTCCAGTCTGCAACTCACACCCAGGTTTCTGTTATTAGATCTGTAAACCTCTTGATGAAAATTGAATCTTTAACTCACTTCCATACGTTTGTCATTCTAAATGTAAACTACTCCACATCCCTCAATAAGATTCCAATCTCAAACTCACTTCCTCGTTTCTGTATCTCTGCCCATCAACCACCATGAAACCCTCGATTAGATTCCAGTACTTAACTCGCTCCCTGGAATCTGTTTTTCTCAATATAAATCACCCCGAAATCTTAGTTTACAGTCCAGTCTGTGATTCACTCCTGGGAATCTGTTCTCAGTACAAACCACCCTTAACTCTGATTATATTCTAGTCTGTAATTCACTCCTGGGTATCTGTCAATCGATATAACAATACTACTAACTACCGTGTTTAGATTTCAGGTTTGGACAATGTGTTACCCACTCACGTATCCATCTCTACATCCAAATATTCTTCTGTCAAAACCCGTGCTTTGGTCAGTGTGTGTCTATCTGCCTCCCTGAATATCAGTAAATTTCCAAAGTCATCTGTCAGCCATTTTGAACAGGTTCATGGTGTGTGCAGATGGGATCAATTACCGAGGACACAGGCACAAAGTATGCAGTGGGAATTTTAAAAGAGATGTGCAAGGCAAGTTCTTCACACAAAGAGTGGTGTGTGCTTGGTGTGCTGGCAGAGGAGGTGGTGGAAGCTGACACAATTGACGTAACTGGGTGTAGACATGAATATGAAGGGAATAGAGCGATATGGATGCTCTAAGAGAAGGCAGCTTTCGTCCTGCAAGCCAAGATGTGGCTTGAAGGGGCAAAGGGCCTGTTCCTGTGCTGTATTGTTCTTTGTTCTAATTTTCACAGGTATTCTAAAATTGAGTTGTAGGCAGAATAGTGAAGAAGATCTTTGGTCTGCCTGCCTGTATTGGTCAGTGCATTGACTTTAGGAGTTGTGGGGTCATGCTGTGGCTGTATAAGGCATTGGTTAGGGCATGTGTGGAATACTGTGTGCAAATTCGGTATTCCTGATGTAGGAGGATGTTGTGAAATTTGAAAGAGTTCAGAAAAGATTTACAAGAATATTGCCAGCGTTGGCGAGTTTTGGCTACAGGGAGAGGCTAAATACGCTGGGGCTGTTTTTCCTGGAACGTGGAGGCTGAAGAGTGACATTATGGAGATCGATAAAATCGTGAGGGGCATGGATAGGTTGAACAGACAAGGTATTTTCCTGGGGTGCAGGAGTCCAGAACTAGAGGGTATAGGTTAAGGGTGAGAGGGGAAACAATTAATGTTACATATGGGACAACTTTTTCATGCAGAGGGTGGTGCGTGTATGGAAGGAGCTGCCAAAGGAAGTGATGGAGGCTAGTACAATTGCAGCATTTAAAAGGCATTTAGATGGGTATATGAATAGGAAGTGTTTAGAGGGATATGGGCCAAGAGCTGGCAAATGGGCCTAAATTAGGTTAGGATATCTCGTTGTCGAGTTGGACCGAAGGGTCTTCTTTCGTGCTGTTCAATTCTGTCTCTGTGACTCTGTGACATAACATGTCAGTAGAACAAGACGCTGACTTTTATTTGACATTTACCCAGAATATTTATCCATGTAACTGGGCTGGTGCTTAGAACAATTCAATCACTGTAGTTTCTTGAGAACTAAGCGATGTCCTCAGCAAATCCTTTCCCATTGTCCTGACTGTAGAACAGTCTCTCCTCCGTGTGAACTCACTGGTGTACACTGAGGTGGAAAGAACACGTGAACGCAGCCACCCAATATCCTCCTACAGCAGGGATAATGAAAGTACAGACGATATTCCACACGTGCCCTTACTAACATCATGACCAGCCACAGCATAACCCCACAACTCCTAAACTCAATGCACTGAGCAATAAAGGCAGCCATACCAAAGATCTTCGTCACTATCCCATCTACCTACAACTCCACTTTCACATACCTGTGAACATAAGAACACAGAACAATACAGCAGAGGAACAGGCCTTTTGGCCCTCCAAGCCACACTTTGCACTTCAGTACTAAAGCTGCCTTCACTTAGAGCATCCGAATCCCTCTATTCCCTTACTATTCATTTGTTCACCCAGGTGCTTCCTGTCTCTCATGTACGAACACATGGATGGAAAATCAGGTCACCGCTACTTTTAGATTATGTCAGAGTGTGGATAGTTCAAAGGTCAGTGCGAACTTGCTGATGTGCCAGACAACTGAATAATTCAGTGAATCTTTTTCCACATTTTGAACAGGTAAAGCGTCCCCGCCTCCGCCGTTGTTTCAGACCCCGCCCCTTCCTACCACAGGCCCCGCCCACGTCTCTGCTCCTGCACTCATTCCTTCCACACCCCTCCCTGCCCCCGCCATAGGCCCTGGTCGTGGCTCACCGCTGTCCCAGCCCGGCCACGCCCTGGTGTGAATACGGTGGGATGAGCTGGTTGCCTGAACTCAGGTCTGCAGTGAGAACGTCTGAGTGGCCTCTGCTCAGTGCGTACACATTAATGGTATGTCAGTTCCGAAGCACTTTTACTGCATTCCCCACAAAAGCCAATTCCACGGTGTGAATATGGTAATTTATCAACAGTCAGTATGATTGAGTGAATCCCTTCCCACAGTAAGGGACAGCACTGTGGCACACTGCTTCGTAATACTGGCCCACAGCTTGAGGGACCTTAGTCCAATTCCAGGCTTGGGTGAAGGCAGGGATTGTGGAGTAGTGAATAGTCACATTTTGAAAATGACCACATTACAGAGGAGGAGGTGCTAGATGTCCTGAAATCAGGCAAGTGGAAAAATCGCCAGAAACTGATCAGGTGTAACCTAGAATTCTGTTCGAAGTCAGGGAAATTATTGTTGGGACTCTTGCTGAGAAACTTGTATCATTGGTAATCACAGGTGAGATGACAGAAGGCTGGAGGTTGGCTAACAAGGTGCCACTATTTAAGAAAGGTGGTAAGGACAAGCCAGTGAACTATAAATTAGTGAGCCTGACGTTGGTGTTGGTGAGGGAAACCTAAGCAACAGGATGTACATGTATTTGGAAAAGCGAGGACTGATTAGGGATAGTCAACATGGCTTTGTGCAGAGGAAATCATGTCTCACAAACTTGATTGAGTGTTTTGACGAAGTAACAAAGAGGATTGATGAGGGCAGAGCAGTGGACGTGATATATATTGACTTCAGTAAGGTGGTCAATAACGTTCCCCATGGAAGATTGGTTAGCAAGGTTACATCTCACGGAATACAGAGAAAACTACCCATTTAGGTACAGAACTGGCTCTAGGGTAGAAGACAGAGGGAGGTAGTTTAGTATTGTTTTTCAGACTGGTGGCCTGTGACCAGTGGAGTGCAACAAGGTTTGTTGATCTGGACAGATGTTGTTCTTTCATCACCACTGGGTGAATCATCTGTAGGTCCTGAACTAACAGCACTGCGGGAGCACTTTGACCACACACACTGCTGTCTTACAAAGGTTAATCACTATGTTCCCCACAGACACCTGCAGAATGGGAACATCTGCTGGCCTTGGCAGTGAATCGCAAATTCCAAGAATACAGATTTACAAATATGAATGCATACAACAGCGTCAGAACACCAAATCTGTTTCTGAAAAATATGTTGCTTTGCATTTTATGGACAGTGTATATTCAGCAAATTAATCTTCCCTGGAATCTACGCGTTCGACATGATCTTCATTATCATTCATTTTCTCAACCAGATCTTGCCGAGAATCTATCTGCTCCACCTGATCTTACCAAGAAACTGCTCATTCAACTGATCATTTCCAGAATCTAGCCAAACAACATGATCTCCCCGAGAATCTAACTGCTCAATCTGATATTCTTGAAATTCTAGCGGCTGAAACTGATAAAAGGAGATGACATTGGAATGGATCAAGTTGATTTCCTCTTGCAGAAATCTCCCACAGGCACGATAAGTTCAGTAGACTCGCTCTATGTGGTAATTATTCAATGATTCTGTGACTTGGTGTGAATGGAGGAACAATGGAGGCCAGGGATCACTTTCTGCCACCAAAGTTCACACTGATACATCTGGCTCTGAATTGTTCTGTCTGTGTTAGAGTCAGTTCTGGGAATTACACCTGTAATCAAATAATTGAAAAAATCTGCAGCTGCTGGAAATCTGTCATCCCAAATGTAGTGCTGGATATTCTCAGAAAGTTGGGCAGTGTCTTTGGAGAAAAAAGAAACACAAACACAGTTCATGTTTCATCACTATAAGCTCAGAAACATAACAGAAATGTACTGTAGTGCAAGGAAAACAATTGTGATTGGAGAGAAACTGAGGAAGATAAGAATTATAAATTAGCACCACATGAGCAGTGGAGGGAAACTCAGTTAAACACAGTTGGCATAAGCAGAAGTTAAATACCTACCTAAGCTAAAATACACTCTTTATGAAATACAATAGACGGGAGACAATGACAATATGGTGATCAGGAACTGTAGAAGTGAGACAGAGCAATGGGTAGACAGAGATTCAGATCAATTGTAAGGAACCGTCACAGTCCCAGAGACATGGAACAGAGCACAACACAAAAAGAATGACATTGTGAATGAAAGCTGAAAAAGCACTGAAATAATTTCACCTTTTCCGAAAATTCTGCTAAGTTTCATGTGGTGCCTGCAACTGGAAAGCTATCCGAACTCTGGCGTCAGAGAAAATCCTTAAATCTGAGGGAATGCCCAGGATGGGGTGATGTAACCGTGTCATTGTCACTGTGTGATTACATTGACCGCAGGGACACAGAGCATCTGGGTCTGTGCAAACTTGAGATCCCCCACACACTGGGAAGGATGGCAGTGTTCCTGACCGGGGATCCAGGAGATTTACCAGGATGGTTTGGAGAATGATAGATTGCAGTCATGAGGTTGTAGTGTCGAATCGGAATTGAGGGGAGATTTGACAGATTGGGAGCAACAGTTAATGATTGGTTAACACAAGGTAAATAAAATGAAGCTCTTTCCATTAGTTGACCATTAAAGGATTAGAAGAAAGTTCTATCAGTTTGGGGATGTTCCACAGGGAGAACGTGAGGAAGAAATTTTATACAATGGATATTAACGATCTTGGACTCAATGCTGACCGACAAACGCCAATAATGCTGAGATCCTATTACAGTGATTGAGGTCATGCGTAAATAAAAATCGGTCAGATCAATGATGGACTTTGAATTGAATCAATAATAACATTGATCTAACAGAATTAATGTGCAATGTCTCCCAAAGGATTTAAACAAAACGATTCCAGGACAGAGTGCACATCACCTTTCCACAGATTGCTGGTTGGTTCTGGAGAAATCTTCAACTGATTCAGGAAATCTTTCCTTGGACTGACGTTGTGAGACTTTGCCGATGTATAAAGGTCCAACTCTCGGAAGGACATTGCTGGAAATACTCAACAGATCAGGCAGGTGGGAATACACACAGTGAACATTTTTATGTGTTAATCAGCGACTGGTTAATACATCTGCACACTCTTAAAATTTCAGCTCCTATTACGCTTCCACAGACATTCCAGCTCCAAATAGATATTTATTTATTGGAAACAATATAGAATTTCAATGTGTGGATAACAGTCAAAGGAAAGTTTTAACTCCAAGCAAACGTTTGAGACGAGTCCTGTGCTATATTCCTGCTTGCATTTTCCTGATCTGATCTCGACCCTGATGAGCATTGTGATGCTGTCCAGGGGGAAATACAGTCTCTTCAGAACTTTCCCTGGTCTCCATGGCAGTGACAGATCTCCTGGCCATTACAACAACTACGGCACTGTCTGATTTCTAGTCTCTGTTTTCGATGAATTTGCTGCCCACCATTCCTGCAAATACATTCACCTCTGCCTTCATTTGTTTAGTAACTAGCAGTTCCAGCTGGCTGATGGTCACTTGCTCCATATCCCTCCATTCCTTGAACATCCATCCGCTTATGGGGCTAAAAGCCCCGAGACACCCTGATCATATCTGCCTCCATCACCACCCCTGACATTACGTTCCAGGCACCTACATTGTCAGTGGAATAAAAACCTTGTCCCACATCTCGTTTGAACTCTCCCGCTTTCACCTTCAATGTATGCTCGATAGTTTTAGACATTTCAGTTCTGGGGATGAGATTCTGACTGTCAACTCTATTGATGCATCTCATAATTTTATAGACTTCCACGGAGTCTCCACTCAGACTCCGCTGCTCCATGGAAAACAGTCTGAGTTTTTCTAGAGTCTCCTCATAGCTCACACATAATAAATACGAGCAGCATCCTGGTAAACCACGTCTGCCCCTTTCACATCCTCTCTATAATGTGGTGACCAGAATTAAATGCAATACTTTAGGGGAAACCAAACAAAAGTCTTATAATGCTGCAACATGACATTCGAACTATCCATTCTTATTTGCACTGTGTGTCGAGTCCATAAACGTTGGTACTTTCTCACGCAGTTCCTTCATTTATAAACTTCACCTCACAACATTACCCATCCCCGAGTTCCAGGCCTGCAGCATCACCATAATAACCATCACGCTGCACTGTCCCCACATCAAAACCGGGATAGTGATGGTGACTCGCACTTCGAAAGTAAATCACGTTCCTTGTCTCCCTCCACCTCTAATATGGTGACTTTCCCACCCCTTCCACAATTCCTGCCCACTCGGCTACAAGAGGCTTTCGCCAGTGTCTGGAACTGACTTCTCCAACATCGCTGCTACTGCAGGGACCCCAAAATCCCTCCTTGAGAATTTCATCGACCGGATTCCCAAAAACAAGAACGGACAAAGTCAGCAGGAATTCTGGATCGAAATATATACTGGATCATTTCGGGGATGTTATGAATCGTTTTGTAGTGACACAGATTCCCAGATCTGGTTGTCCCAAACAATGTCAAAGTCCCTGGACATACTGTGCCAGGATCTCCTGACTGAATCCTGTCTCTCTTACCCTGACTAAGAATTGGTTTCCTGAGGCTTTGAGACGTAATCATTTGGTTGAAGCACATGCAGTGAGTTTGCTGCTTTCACTGCTGTTCCAAGTGCCTGAACGTCCAGTGACTTGACTGATCACCGTTAGCAACAACGATATACTGCCTGGCTTATGTCTGTGATAAACACCCACGGAAGACAGGAGCACTGTGAAATATTAGGCTCTGGTTGAGGCATCAAAGTGCAAAAAATCCAAAGAAAGGCAGAGATGTTATGCCAGTCCCTGAGCAGGACATGTCTCAGGAGCTGGAATGTTTGTTACTGTTCTTAGAGCAATAATGTACTTTGTGGACAGGTCATTCGACACTTTGATGTCGTGCTTTTATTTAACTCTGGCTAATTTCGCCAGCTCCAAAAGTATCTTTGGATTGGTTAATGTGAGAATCGGCTCTCGGAGTAATATGCCTCTGACTTGGTCATTCGTGATACCACACACAATTGTGTCCTCCATCAGGGAATATATAATCTGATTCAACTCAGAAGGCCTTTGAGCTGAGCAGATAAAGCCGTCACAAATACACCTATTGATTCCAGTTGCTCTTGCACGCTGATGAAAAACATTCTTAAAGTTTTACAAGAATGTTGCCAGGGTTGGAGGGTTTCAGATACAGGGAGAGGCTGGGGCTGTTTTCCCTGGAGCGTCGGAGGCTCTCTGATGTATTCCCAGGAGTCTCGGATTTTACAGAAGTTTATAAAATCATGAGAGACTTAGATAGCTTTTCCCGGGGATGTGTGTCTAGAACTGGAGAACATAGACCTAGGTCGAGATGGGAAAAATTTAAAAGGAACTGAAGGGGCAACGTTTTCACGGAGTTCGTATAGTTCGTATATGGAATGAGCTGCCAGAGGATGTGGTGGTGGCTGGTACAGTTACAACATTTAAAAGGCAATCTGGATGGTTAAATGAACAGGGACGGATTAGAGGGATATTGGCCAAGTGCCGGCAAATGGGACTAGATTTGGTTAGAATATCTAGTCTGCATGGTCGAGTTGGACTGAATGGTCTGTTTCTGTGCTGTACATCTCTATGACACTATGTGACTTCTATGCATCAGATCTTTTCCTGCTTCACAGTGTTCTCAAAATCTTTCGTTCAGTGCATCCAAGTCATCCTCATCATAATCAATTTAGGGGCGGCACGGTGGCACAGTGGTTAGCACTGCTGCCTCACAGCGCCAGGGACTTGGGTTCAATTCCCGCCTCAGGCGACTGACTGTGTGGAGTTTGCACGTTCTCCCCGTGTCTGCGTGGGTTTCCTCCGGGTGCTCCGGTTTCCTCCCACCCTCCAAAGATGTGCGGGTCAGGTGAATTGGTCATGCTAAATTGCCCATAGTGTTAGGTAAGGGGTATATGTAGGGGTATGGGTGGGTTGCGCTTCGGCGGGTCGGTGTGGACTTGTTGGGCCGAAGGGCCTGTTTCCACACTGTAAATCTAATCTAATCTAATCTAATCTCCAAACTGTTGAATACTGCAATAGCCTCATCTTCTCCATTTTTTTTCTAAAATGCCGTTTGACTTTAGGTCGAGCAGGTTGGCAACCTTATTTAACTTCTGTTGTTCGGAGTTGGGAATTGGAGGGAAGGGGCGTCATGCACCAGGGATGAAGTGATAAAATTTAGAGTGAAAGGTGAACTGAAAGGAAGATACCAGTGAATATCAACCGAGAACGAGTTGACTTGCACGAAAGAGAGTCCGACTTGACCAAAAAACTGTCTGTACACTTTCTTACACACAGACTCGGAAGATGAGAAATAAAGAAAACACTCACAACAGTGAACAAATAAAGCTGTTTTTCGGATTCTTTAATGAGGGTGCACTATTCTCAGAAGCACTGCAATACTAGGAAAATGCGCGAATTTGATGGAGCATGCTCCTAACGCAACTACTTCCTCCAAAAATCAGATTATCATTCAGTCCCCACCTAAGGTGTACAGTATATCAGATATTAAAACTGAAAAGAACAAAACTACACATGATCTTAGCCAAACGGCTCAGAAGCGATACTGGTGTTAATTTCAATATCAGAGTGGAGCTGGAAAAGTGCAACAGGTCAGACAACATCCAAGGAGCAGGAAAATCGTCGTTTCGGGCAAACGTCCTTCATCAGCAGCGGGTGAAGCTGGGGAGAAGGTAGCTAAGAGTGCAATATGTGAATGGGGGTGGAGAGGAAGGTGATAAGTCGGAGAGGAGGTTGGAGCAGATAGGTGGGAAGGAACATTGGCAGGTAGGACAGGTCATGAGGATGATGCTGAGCTGGAAGATTGGAACTGGGGAAGATGGGGGAGGGGGAAGTAGAAAGATGGTGAAATCCACATTGATGCAATGGGGTTGAAGGATCCTGAGGCAGAAGATGACGGATTCTTCCTCCAGCCGTCCAGTGGTGAGGGAGTGGCGATGAAGGAGGCCCAGGACCTGCATGTCCTCTGCAGAGTGGGAGGGGGAGTTGAAATGTTTGGCCACGGGGCCGTGGGTTGATTGGTGCGGATGTCCTGGAATGTTCCTCAAAGTGCTCTGCGAGAAGGCACAAAGTCTCCCCATTTTAGGAGAAACTGCATTCGGGAGCAATGGATACAATAAATGACATGTGTGGAAGTGCAGGTGAAACATTGATGGTAGTGGAAGGCTCCTGGATGGAGGTGAGGTGCGGAGGTTTGTCCACAGGTTCTGCAATTCCTCAGCCAACCTTTTCTCAGGAAACCAGCTCTAACTCCTCACAGTGATGATGTGAACTGAGCATACTCATCCCCGGGAGCTTTCTTGTCAACCTGTTTGACCTTGTCTCGATTGTCTCCACCATCTTTCTGATCGTGTGGTTTCCAGAACGAGTTTCAGCTGAATCTGAACTATTGCATTACAAAATCACAACAACACCGTATTGATCTCACAGTCTCTGTCACTGTGAACAAGGACCAGAAGACCGTGTTCTTTATGAGATGATCTCTCAGCCTGTCCTGCCAGCATAGATTCAATAATTGCATGTACACTCTGCTCCTGTAAACCCCTTTTTGATTTGGACTCCAATTCTCTATTGACTCTTCTTCTGCCAGAAATCTATCACCTCACATTTCTCCACATTTGACTTCATCTGTCATCTATCATCTACCCCACCGAAATACAATATCTTTCCGACATTCAACACCATCCTCCTAATAGCTCTCAGCTTTCCTTTTCACTATCATCGAGATACTTCAACATTGTGCCTTAACACCAGGAAACAATGAACATCAAGAATAGCAGCGCCATATTTACCCAACGACACTGGACTTTCGTGTGTGTGTATGTGTGTGCGCACTTGTTTCCTGGTATCCATTTTCAAACTCAATCCCTTGGATACTCACAGCCAGACTTCCTCACTGTCCTATTCCAATCGCTTGGCAAGAACTGGGAACGCATCATTTGTCATCCTTGTTGGCTGAATCATTCCATTAACTTTCTGATCGCAGTGTACAGGGCCTTCTCATTCCCACAGGATGGTAATGTATCATAATTTCTCACCATTTTGAACAAAAGCATTCAGATTTTAACTATAATTCCTACTATCATGAATCACATTTCATCACATCATATTTGACTTTTAAAATTTACTTTACTTATCCAGTGAACTGTTCAGAAATTTTATTATCACAGTTAGGAAGTTTGGTTATGTGGAATCCCGGGAAAGCTAGTAATTTGGACACAAAATTGGCTTGAAGTTAGGAGACAGAAGGTGGAGGTTAATTATTGCCTTTCGGACTGGCGACCTGTGACCAGAGGTGAACTGCAAGGATTGGCGCTGGATCCACATTTATATTATGCACTGAGATGAGATTATAGGAGGTATGCTGAGTATGTTTGCAGCTAACACCACAACTGGTGATGGTGTGGACAGTGAAGATTATTACCTCACAATACAATGGGATCTTGATCAGATGGTCCAATGGGCCAAGTGGTAGCAGATGGAGTTTATTTTAGATAAATATGAGGTGCTGAACTTTGGTGAGGCAAATCATGGCAGGACTTACACATTTAATGGTAAGCTGTGCTTGCTGAAGGAAGGCACTTTGGAGTGCAGGTTCATAGTTCCTTGGAAGTGGAATCTCAGGTAGACAGGGCCATGAAGAAAGCGTTTCATACACTTGATTTATTAGGCAGTGCATTGTGTGTAGGTGTTGAGATGTCATGTTGTGGCTGGAAAGCACACTGATTAGGACACTTTAAAATAAAGCATTCAGTTCTGGACTCCCTCCCTATAAGAAAGATGTTGTGACACTTGTGTATCAGAAAAGATTTACAAAGATGTTGACAGGCTAGATGGTTTGAGCTAGAGGAAGACGCTGAATAGGTTGGATCTACTTTCCCTGGACTGTCAGAGTTTGTGGGGTGACCTACTGAAAGTTTTTTTCAGATCATGAGGGACATTGATGGGATAAATAGAAAATATTTTTTCCTTAAGGTACTGGAGTCTAAAACTAGAAGGCATCGGCTTCAGGTGAGAGGGGGACGATTTAGATATGATCAAAGTTTCATGCAGAGTGTGGCGTATCTATAGAATGAGGTGCAAGAGGAAGTGCTGGAAGATGGTACAATTACAACATTGAAAATGCATCTGAATGTGTAGATGAATATGGAGGTGTTTGGAATGGTATGGGTTAAGTGCTGGTTTATAGGACCCCATTCCCAAAAGAAATTAAACTCATATCTCACTTCAACGTCACAAAATTATAGCAGCTCAAGTCAATGCCCAAACCAAAACAGATAATGCTGGAGAAACTCAGCACGTCTGGCAGCATCTCTGGAGAAGGAAAGCAGAATTACCTGATGTTTCTGTGAAGTCACCAAGAGAACATAAACATTATGAGCAGGAGAAGTCCATTCAGACACCCGAGCCTGCTCTGCTATTCAATGCGGTCCTGGCTGATCCAATTTCGGTCTCGACTCCACTGTCCTGCCTGTTCTCTGTCACCCTGCAAACCATTACCCATTAAAAATCTGTACATCTCCTCCTTAAATGTACTTAGTGTCCTGACATCCACTGCACTCTGGGGGAGTGAATTCCACAAATTCATGATCTTTTGGAAAGTAATTCATCCTCATCTGTGCTGTAAATCTGCCACCCCCTTATCCGAAACGATGTCCTCTTGTTCCAGATTGACCCACTCATTAAAATCTCCTCTCTACCTCATCAAACCTCTTTCTGAATCGGCAGAGGCAGTGATGGAAAATGGCAGGCAAACAGTTATTTTACATCAGTCATTACTGAGGAAAATACAACATCTACAGCAAAACCCTCACTCACTGCCCGTGTGCCACCTCAACAAAGAACTCAGCAAAGATCTGCGAGGATGTGGAGGATCAGTCATCTCAGTTCCAGGACATCTCTGCAGGAGTTCCTCAGGACATCCCGAGGAGTCTCTTACGAGGCCCAACAATCTTCAGCTGCCTCATCTATGACATTCCCTCTGTCATAAAGTCTGAAGTGGGAATGCTCACCGATGATTGAACAGGGTTCCAGGACTCCTCAGACAATGAAGCACTCTGTGCTCAAATGCAAAGAGACCTGGACAATATCCTGGCTGGTGTTGACAAGTGGCAAGTAATCTTCACACTACACAAATGCCAGGCAATTACCATCACCAATAAGTAACACTCTCATCACTGCCCTTGACATTCAACTTTATTGCCATCACGGGATCCTCCACTGTCAACATCCTTGGGGTTACCATTGCCAGAACTCAACTGGAAGCACGACATAAAAGAGTGGCGACAGGAGCAGGTCAGAGACCAGGGATACTGTGGCAAGTAAATCAGCTCCTGACACCACAAAGTATATCCACCATCTCCAAGGTACGAGTCAGGAGTATAATGGAATGCACCCCCCTTGCTTGGATGAGTGCAGCTTCAACAACACTCAGGAAGCTTTACACAATCCAGGACAAAACAACCCGCTTGAATGGCACTGCCTCAACCAGGGAAAAAACTCCCAGCATGCCCAGCCTCTCCTTGTATCCATTCCTGATAACCTCCTCGTAAATTCTTTCAGAATCACTTCTACTTCAATAATATCCTTCCTAAAGGAGGGCGGCCAGAACTGTATGCAATGATTTAAAAGTGGCCTTACCAACAAGACATCCCAACTCCTATGCTTGGTGCTATGATCAATGAAGACAAGCATCCCAAACATTGCCTTCACCACCCTCTCTACCTGTGACACCACTTTCAAGGAAGAGTGTATCTGAGCCCTACAATCACTATCCTCCCAGAAAAAAAACAATCCAAACCCACACCATCCACTGGCTGAAACCACTTTCCCTCAGAAAACCTGTCTGTGTGTACAAAGTGCGGTTGTAGCTTTATTTTAGCTCAATATCCCTTCCTCATTGCGAACTGATGTTTCAGCTCAACATTAGTTTGTAACAAGTTTGCTATTGTTTATACCTGTGTCTTTAGATTAATCATTATTTGTGCATAAGAAGTATTTTGTTGCCATAAACTTTAACACATTCTCAAAGAATATTTTCTGTAGACAAGCAGTTGCTGTCATTTCGCAGCCAATAACAATAGGAACGATCAATGATTGATCCGAACCGTCTAAAAAACCAAATTTAGGATTTAAATTGAGAGAATCGAACGAGGTAATTGTTACGGATTTCAGAATTGGAAACTGTGCACGTGTTATATTATAAAATTAGATTTTGAAGAAATGAATTTCCAGTTTATCTTGAAGATTCTTATCAAAATTCAGACATAGGAAGAACATTGTAATTTAATAACAGAAGTGAAAATGCACATGATAAAACATAATAGGACCATATTAAGACAAAAGGGAAAAGGTGCAACAGCAAAGATGCGTGGGAAATCGGAGGGCTTGTAAGCTTTTAAAGAACAGTAGGGTGTAACTAAAAAGGAAATACACGAAGAAAAAACAAGGTACGAAGGTGAACTGGCCAAAAATATCAAGGAGTATAGTAAAGGCTTTTTCTAGGTATGTGAAAGGAAAAAAAAAAGTTTTGAAAATAAAATTGGGCCCTTGAAGACAGAGATGGGTAAATTTATTACGGGAACAAAGAAATGGCAGAAGAGTTGAATTAGAACTTCAGATCTGTCTTCACTGGGGAAGACACGAGCAATCACACATATGTAATAGTGGTTGAAGGAACTGAACTGAAGCGAATTTAAATTAGGCAGGAAATTGTGTTGGAGAGACTGTTAAGTCTGAAGGCTGAAAAGTCCCTGGAACATGACGGTCTGCATCCCAGAGTACTGAAGGAGGTGGGTCTAGAAATCGTGGATGCATTGTTGATCGTTTTCCAATGTTCTATAGATTCACAATCAGTTCCTGCGGATTGAATGGTGGATAATTTTATCCCACTTTTTAAGAAAGGAGGGAGACAGAAAACACGGAATGAAAGACCAGTTAGTCTGACCTCAGTGATGGGAAAAATATCGGAGTCAGTTATAAAGGTCGAAATTGCGACACACCTGGACAGCAGCAAAAGCATAAGCCAGAGTCAGCATGGATTTATGAAGGGGAAATCATGCTTGACTAATCTTCTGGAATTTATTGAGGACGTAACTCTGAAGATGGACAAGGGAGATCCAGTGGATGTGTCATACCTGGACTTTCAGAAAGCCTTTGATAAAGTCCCATATAGGATGTTAATGAGCAAAGTTAGGGCACATGATATTAGGGGCAAAATACTGACATGGATTGAAAATTGGTTGGCTGACAGGAAACAAAGAGTAGTGATAAACGGTTCCCTTTCAGAGTGGCAGGCGGTGACGATTGGTGTGCTGCAGTGATCAGTGCTGGGACTGCAGCTGTTTACAATGTACATTAATGATATCGATGAAGGTATTAAAAGTAATATTAGCAAATTTGCTGTTGACTCAAAGCTGGGTGGTAGAGTGAAATGTGTGAAGGATGGTAGGAGAATACAGGGTGAACTGGACAGTCAGGTGAGTGGATGGATGCATGGAAGACCCAGTTTAATGTGGATAAATGTGTGGTTATCCACTTTAGTGTCAAGATCAGGAAGACAGGTTACTACCTAAATGGAGCCAAGTTAGGTAAAGGGGCAGTGCAACGAAATCTATGTTCTTGGACATCAGTCAATGAAAGTAAGCATGCAGATAGAGGAGGCAGTGAGGAATGCGAAAAGCATGCTGGCCTTCATAACAAGAGAACTTGAGTATAGAAGTAAGATGTCCTTCTACAGCTGCACAGGGCCCTGGTGAGACCGCACATGAAAGATTGTGCGCAGTTTTGGTCTCCAAATCTGAGGAAAGACATTCTGGCTATTGAGGGAGTGCAGCATTGGTTCACGATGTCAATTCCGTGAATGGCGGGACTATCTTACGCTGAAATATTGGAGCGACTGGGCTTGTATATGTTTGAGTTTAGAAGGCTGAGAAGGGATTTGTTTGAGATGTATAACAGTATTAAAGAATTGGACACACTGGAGGCAGGAAGCATGTTTCCGCTGACGAGTGAGTCCCGAACCAGAGGGCACAGTTTAAAAATAAGGAGTAGGCCACTTAGAACAGAGATGAAGAGAAACGTCTTCACCCAGAGAGTGGTGGGTGTATGAAATGCTCATCCCAGAAGGCTTTGGAAGACAAGTCTCTCGATATTTTCAAGAAACAGTTGAATAGAGTTTTTAAGGATAGTGGAATCAAGGGTTATGGGGATAAGGCAGGAACAGGATACTGATTGATGGTGATCTGCCATGATCATAATGAATAGTGGTGCTGGCTCCAAGGGCAGAAAGGTCTATTCCTGCACCAATTGTCTATAACACTCCTGATCAAATTTAACGCATTCAACCCTAAGCAGATTTGAACCATTTTTGTGATATGAATATCTGTTTGTTCTTATTAATTAAAAGTGAAATGACTCAGCCATTTTTTTCAGTTTTCATCTCTCAATTAGAGAATATACTTATCATAGTCAATATTTTTAAACCATGTCTTTTGGCCCTGAATTATAGAATTAGAATCAATGGTTTTTTTTATAACTTTATACATTGTTGATGATCTGTGTCAGTGCGGCATGGTTCATTTGAAGCATTGCTGCATGATTAATGTTCACGTGGACCATCCTTTAAAACAAATTGAGCATTGTTCATCCAATTGGCAATTGAAGGAGGCAATCCGATGGAAAGCGAAGGAAGCAGAGTGTTAAAAAAAGGAATTGAGGTAAAAGAGCTAAGTTCTACTGGGGACCGTGAACCAATGTCTGACATACTGACACTATTTAAAGACAGGGCTCGCACTGATAGGGATGAGGAATAGGAGTTTTCTTGCAGGATACCCACTGAGACCCTAACGTCTCCTGTTAGTCACCAACCCAACTCCCAATTCTATCCCTGTCCCTTACTCTGAAGTTAAATGGTCTGATATCAGTCATCAACATTATGGGAATGAACGGCCTGCGCCATCTTCAACAAGGTGCTGTCCCGGGAAACAGAATAATGTGAACTAACCAAGCTCCTGACTGCAAGGCGAAACCAGACCCGCTTGCTCAATATGTCCAGAGGACAATAGAGATCGACAATGCCACTCCTCAGGACTTGTTTGTTCAATGTCCTTGATCCTGTCCCCTGCAGAAGTTATGATGTGGCAAGGAAAGATGAGCCAGGGTGGCGCTGGACCTGTCTGCAGTTACGGGGAATCGAAGGAAAATTCCCCAACATTGATGCTCAGGAAGACCCCTCAATCCAGCCGTTAGAATGAGTCTGACAGCAACACGTAAATATTGATGATGGACTGGAATGAAATCCCTAACCCTGGGAGTCAGATGGTGATTACTGGGAATGGTTTGTGGTCTGTTACAGAAAATTTGCAGTTGATCAAGCCTTTAATCTTAAAGCTGATTCACCTTTGTTTAACGTTATGCTTTTGCAATGTTTTCCTTCTGGTGTCACTAACATGACCCAGACATACAATATGAACTGGTCCAAAAATTGCCAGTCGCTAATGAGCTGAGTGGTGGTCGTCTACTGGGATGGCCAGAACAAGACAGAACCACGATTCAAGTTACAGGAATAAAAACAACCGAATATGTCCATGACATTGCAAACCCTATACCCCATATGCCAGCCCCGACTGGGTTGACTGAGATCAGCATATCTACTGGGGGCGGCATTTTCTTTAGATGCCCGCCCAGCGACTAATGCTGAGCAACCCTTTCCTGAGGGCACCCTGGAAACGGGGACAGGCAGGCCTCAGTACTTCGCCTTTGGGACTTGGAACAAGTCAGCTAACTCCTCCAGGGAGGATTGGCAGCCCCTTGCTTTAACAATGGGCGACATGGGCAGTGGGGAACGAAATGCCCTTACCGTTGGAGCTTGGAGCTAACTCAGGGATCGACAGGCTTGCGTCCTAACAAAAGGGGAATCCGTAAGTATATACCAACTCTTGTTGTGCCTTTGGCATGGCCCACCGTTTCGCAGCCTTGTAGGAACACAGAGGATTGAACTTCCACAGATAATTTCCACGGGACATCTTATTAGGAATGCTGGGTTTGTCTAACCAGTCTGGCAGTTATCAAATGTTCAGCTCACGCTAAGATAAATGATACAGACTCCAAAGGGAATTAGCTTGTATCTGCAAACTTCTGGCCCTATTGGGTTCCCAGTAAAACCCGGTTAGACACAATATAAGGCTGGGTACGCCAGCCATTCTGTAAGATACAGAAATCACAGGGAGGGGGAGACCCTGCACAACAGCACAAACAATGGACTCAAATGGTGTACTCGCTCGATACTCAATTAAAAAGTGAGGTCTGCAGATGCTGGAGATCAGAGCTGAAAATGTGTTGCTGGTTAAAGCACAGCAGGTTAGGCAGCATCCAAGGAACAGGAAATTCGATGCTTCGGGCCAGAGCCCTTCATCAGGAATGAAGAGAGTGTGCCAGGCAGGCTAAGATAAAAGGTAGGGAGGAGGGACTTGGGGAAGGGGCGATGGAGATGTGATAGGTGGGAGGAGGTCAAGGTGAGGGTGATAGGCCGGGGTGGCGTGGCGGCGGAGAGGTCAGGAAGAAGATTACAGGTTAAGATGGCGGTACTGAGTTCGAGGGAATCGACTGAGACAAGGTGGGGGGAGGGGAAATGAGGAAACTGGAGAAATCTGAGTTCATCCCTTGTGGTTGGAGGGTTCCCAAGCAGAAGATGAGGCGCTCTTCCTCCAACCGTCGTGTTGCTATGCTCTGGCGATGGACGAGTCCAAGGACCTGCATGTCCTCGGTGGAGTGGGAGGGAGAGTTAAAGTGTTGAGCCACGGGGTGGTTGGGTTGGTTGGTCCGGGCATCCCAGCGGTGTTCCCTGACGCGTTCCACAAGTAGGGGGCCCGTCTCTCCAATATAGAGGAGGCCACATTGGGTGCAGCGGATGCAATAGATGATGTGTGTGTGGAGGTGCAGGTGAATTTGTGGCAGGCCACTCCCTTCGTGACTCCCTCGTCAGGTCCACACCCCCCACCAAACCAAGCTCCACTCCTGACACCTTCCCCTGCAACCGCAGGAAATGCAAAACTTGTGCCCACTCCTCCTCCCTTACTTCTCTCCAAGGCCCCAAGGGATCCTTCCATATCCGCCACAAATTCACCTGCACCTCCACACACATCATCTATTGCATCCGCTGCACCCAATGTGGCCTCCTCTATATTGGGGACACAGGCAGCCTACTTGTAGAACGCTTCAGGGAACATCTCTGGGACACCCGGACCAACCAGCCCAACCACCCCGTGGATCAACACTTTAACTCTCCCTCCCACTCCACCGAGGACATGCAGGTCCTTGGACTCCTCCATCGCCAGGACATAACAACACGACGGTTGGAGGAAGAGCGCCTCATCTTCCGCCTGGGAACCCTACAACCACAAGGGATGAACTCAGATTTCTCCAGTTTCCTCATTTCCCCTCCCCCCACCTTGTCTCAGTCGATTCCCTCGAACTCAGCAGCGCCCTCCTAACCTGCAAACTTCTTCCTGACCTCTCCGCCCCCACCCCACCCCACCCCGGCCTATCACCCTCACCTTGACCTCCTTCCACCTATCACATCTCCATCGTCCCTCCTCCCTACCTTTTATCTTAGCCTGCCTGGCACACTCTCCTCATTCCTGATGAAGGGCTCAGGCCCGGAACGTCGCTCGATACTCAAACCAAGCTGTGCGTGACCCCTGTAGGATTAGTTTGGGTTCCTTCTTTGCTTCTACCCTAATTGATTCTGTGCATAATTGCACACGCTTGGACAAGGAGTAAATGGTTAATATTTTATTACGAACCGTGTTGCACCCGTATTTCCAGAAATCAGTTGAGGAAAAAGCTGAAGCATGTTCGATTTGATCAAAAAAGTGACGAATGTGTAAAAGGGATGTCCCTGCGGTCTAGAACCACCCCATTGCCTGGGGGCCCTCCTACTTGTCTACAACTTGGTTTATAGAATTATAAATTCCTGAAGAAGGGCTTATGCCCGAAACGTCGAATCTCCTGTTCCTTGGATGCTGCATGACCTGCTGCGCTTTTCCACCAACACATTTTCAGCTCTGATAGCCAGCATCTGCAGACCTCACTTTCTCCTTATAAAATTATCTCGAGTACATTGTTGGAAAAATTATCTCCTGAGAGAAGACGTACTTCGGAGATTGATTGAAATAATCCCAATGGCTGATAGTCTTGCTGCAACAGTGGTTTAAAAGGTGTGAAAATATCTGCATACGTTAACCAAAACTTTTCAATGTTTTCATTCGCATGTACGCTATGATAAGTTCACCTGGGAGGCCGCAGGTTATAATAATCTCATACTGACCTTTCACACTAATCCCACAGGTGAAGTTACACACATGGGGGCCATCTGCTTTAAATGCAGCCCACGTCAGGGTGGAATGCTGGAACCAGTAAAAGTACCCCTTTCCTGTTCCTTACCCCGTCTGGACACCGATCAATTTCCTTTGTTTCTGTTCTGAGCCGACTACAAGTGCTGCATTGAAACCCATTTGGACTGGAATTCAGTCAAATTATTGACGAATGGATAATGGCACCTCTTTCACTTGCGGCCACAAGGCCTCGCCCTAGTTCCCACTTTCCTGCACAGGGCGTTCCTATCTCGGGGATGTAGTCCCCCTTTTACCATACATACTCATCCAGATTTGAACGGCCTTCACCTCGTCCCAAAAGAACTCGAAGAGAAACTGAACAGATATGTGTCATTATCTTTTTCCCATTATGAAAGGGCTCAGCTAATAAAGGCAGTTAGACTCATACAACATCGAACATTACAGCACAGGGCATGCCCTTTATGGAACCGTTTGGCTAATAAAGGAAGTTGGACTCATACAAGTTAGAGCATTGCAGCACAGTACAGGCCATTTATGGATTTTAGATACATACAACATAGACTATCACAGGGCAGTTCAGGTCGTTTATGGAAACACTCAGCTAATAAATAAAGTTACACTCATACAAGATAGAACATTACAGCCCAGTACAGACCTTTTCAGGAACCACTCGTCTAATAACTGAAGTTAGATGCATAGATCTTAGAACATAACAGCCCAGTACTGGCTGTTAACAGAACGGATCGGCAAATAAACGAAGCTAGACGAACACAACATAGAACATTGCATTGCAGCAAAGGCGTTTTATGGAACCAGTCGGCTAATGAAAGAAGTTAGACTGATACAATGGAGAACACGACAGCACAGTACAGGCCCTTTATTGAACTGCCCATCTAATAAAGGACGTTAGACCAATACAACAAAGAACAATGTAGCACAGTACAGGCCCAAAATGTAACCACTTGGCTAATGAAGGAAGTTAGATTCATACAATATAGAGAATTACAACGCAGTACAGACCATATCTGGAATCGCTCGGCTAATAAAGGAATTTAGACCAATACACAATAGAATATCACAGCGCAGTAAAGGTCGTTTATGGAGTTACACTCATAGAGCATAGAACCTCACAGCATAGTACAGGCCCTTGACAGAACAACCCAGATATAAAAAAACGAAGTTAGACTAATACAACATAGGACATGATGGCACAGTACAGGTCCTTTATGGAACTGCTCGGTAACTAAAAGAAGTTGGACTGATGCAACATAGAACATTACAGCGCAGTACAAGTCCTGTAGCGAACTGCTCGGCTAATAAAGGAAGTTAGTCTAATAAAACATAGAACATGGCAGTGCAGTACAGGCCCCTTATGGAAATGCTTGGCCAATAAAGGAAGTTAATCTCATACAACATAGACCATTACAGTGCAGTACAGGCCCATTATGGAATCATTGAGGTATTAAAGGAAGTTGGGCTCAGAGAAAATCACAATACAGCACAAGTTATGTATGCAACTGCTCGGCTAATAAAGGACGTTAGACTAATACAACATAGAACATTACAGCGCAGCACAGGCCCTTTATGGAGCCGCTCGGCAAATAGAAGATGTTAGACTCAGAGAACATAGAACATTACAGCACAGTACAGACACTTTATGGAACCGCTTATCTAATAAAAGAAGTTAGACTCATACAACACAGAACATGACAGTGCAGTACAGGACTCTTATGGAACTGCTCGGCAAATAAAGGAAGTTAAACTCATACAACATCGAACATTACAGTGCAGCACAGGCCCTTTATGGAACCATTGGGCTAATAAGGGAAGTTAGTCTCAAAGAACATCACAGGTCAGCACAGGTGGTTTGCGCAACCGCTTAGCTAATAAAGGATGTTAGGCTCATACAACGTAGAACATTTCAACGCAGTGCAGGCCCTTCGTGGAACCACTCAGCTAATAGAAATTGTGAGACTCAGAGAACATAGAACATTACTACGCAGTACAAGCCCTTTATGGAACCGCTCGCCTAATAGAAGACGTTAGACTCAGAGAACATAGAACATGACAGCACAGTACAGGCCATTTATGGAACTGCTTGGCGAATAACAGAAGTTAGACTCATAGAACATAGAACATTACAGCGCAGTACAATCGCTTCATGGAACTGCTCAGCTAATAAAAGAAGTTGGAGCACACATTACAACGCAGTACAGGCCCTTTATGGAACCACTCGGCTAATACAGTAAGTTAGACTAATACAACATAAAGCATTACAGTGCAGTACAATTCCTTTTTGGAAATGCTTGGCTAATAAAGGAATTTAGACTTATACAAAACAGAATACCAGAACGTGTAAAGGTCGTTTATGTAATCGCTCAGTTAATCAATAAAGTTACACTCATTGAACATAGAACCTATCAGCACAGCTCGAGCCCATGATAGAACCACTCGGCGAATAGAAGACGTTCAACTCAGAGAACATAGAACATGAATGCGCAGTACAGACCATTTATGGAACTGTTCAGCGAATTAAGGAAGTTAGACTCATAGAACATGGAACATTACAGTGCAGTCCGGTCCCATAATGGAACTGCTTGGCTAATAAAATAAGTTAAACTGATACAATACAGAATATTACAGCTCAGTAGAGACCATTCATTGAACTGCTCGGTTAATAGATGACGTTAGACTCAGAGGACATCACAAGGCAGCACCGGCCATTCAAACAACCACTCGGCTAATAAAAGAAGTTAGGAGAAAGTGAGGACTGCAGATGCCGGAGACCAGAGTTGACAAATGTGGTGCTGGAAAAACACAGCAGGCCAGGCAGCATCTGATGAGCAGGAGAGTCGATGTATCGTGCATGAGCCCTTCTTCAGGAATGAGGCTGGTGTGCCTCATTCTTGAAGAAGGGCTATGCCCGAAATGTCGATTCTCCTCCTCATCAGATGCAGCCTGGCCTACTGTGTTTTTCCAGCACCACATTTAAATTACAGCATTAAATTAAGGGGTGGTAGGTATAGGACAGATGTTAGGGGTAGATTCTTTACACAGCGGGTTGTGAGTTCATGGAATGCCCTGCCAGTAGCAGTGGTGAACTCTCCTTCTTTATGGTCATTTAAGCGGGCATTGGATAGGCATTTGGAAGTTATTGGGCTAGTGTAGGTTAGGTAGGATTCGGTCGGCGCAACATCGAGGGCCGAAGGGCCTGTACTGCGCTGTATCTTTCTATGTTCTATGTTCTATTTGTCAACTCTGGTCTCCAACATCTGCAGTCATCACTTTCTCTAATAAAAGAAGTTATACTGCTACAACAGAGAAAATTACAGTGCAGTACAGGCCCTTTATAGAACCGTTCAGCAAATAAAGAAAGTTAGATAAATAAAACATTACAGCACAGTATAAGCCACTGATGGAACTGCTCGGCTAATAAAGGAAGTTAGACTCATACAAAATAAAGCATTACAATACAGTATAGGCGCTTTATGGAACCATTCGACTATTAACGGACATTAGACTAATACAACATAGAATATTACAGCGCAGCACAGGCCATTGATGGAACCGCTCGGCTCATAAAAGACGTTAGACTAATACAACATAGAACATCTCAGCGTAGTACAGGCCTTTTATGGAACTGCTCAGCTAATAAAGGAGATTAGACTAATGCAATATAGAACAATACAGCACAGTACAAATCCTTTATGGAATCGCTTGGCTAATAAAGGAAGTTAGATTCAAACAAGATAGAGCACTACGTGCAGGACAGGGCCTTTATTGAATCGCTCAGTTAATACAGCAAGTTAGACTAATACAACATAAGACATTATAGCGCTGTACAGGCCCTTTATGGAAACTTTTGGCTAATAGAGGAAGTTAGACTAATGCAAAATGGAACATTATAGCACAGTACAGGCCGTTTGTGGAACCACTCAGCTGATAAAGGAAGTTTAGCTAATACAACATAGAACATTACAGTAAAGCGCAGGCCATTTATGGGACCGCTCAGCTAATAAAGGAAGGAAGACTCATAGAACATAAAACAATACAGTGCAGTACAGGGCCTTTATAGAATCGCTCGGCTAATACGGGAAGTTAGACTAATACAACATAGAATATTACAGCGTAGGACAGGTCCATTATGGAACTGCTCAGCTCATACAGTAAGTTAGACTAATACAACACAGAACATTACAGCACAGTGCAGGCCCTTTATGGAAATGCTCGGCTAATAAAGGAAGTTTGACTATACAACATAGAACTTTACAGCTCAGCGCAGGGCATTTATGGAACCGCTCATCTAATAGAGGATGTTGGACTAATACAACATAGAACTTTAGAGCACAGTACAGGACCTACATGGAATCGCTCGGCGATAAAGGAAGTTAGACGAATGCAACAAGAACATTACAGCGCATTACAGGTCCGTTTTGGAACTGCTTGGCTAATAAAGGAATTTCGACAGATGCAACATAGAACATTACAGCTCAGAACACACCCTATATGGAACTGCTCAGCCAATAGAGGATGTTAGACTCAGAGAACATAGAACATTACAGCGCAGTACAGGCCCTTTATGGAACTGCTTGGCTAATAAAGGAAATGAGACTAATACAACTATAGAACATTACAGGGCAGTTTATGGAACCACTCGGCTAAAAAAGGATGTAAAAGGCATACAACATGGAATGTTAGAGCGCAGTACGGGCCCTTTATAGAACTGTATGGCTGATAAAGAAAGTTAGACGAATACAACAAAGCTCACTACAGTGCAGTACAGGCCATTGATTGAACAGCACAGCTAGTAAAGGAGATTAAGCGAATACAACATAGAACAAATACAGTGCAATGCAGGTCCTTTATGGAACGAATAAGCTAATAAAGGACGTTAGTCTAATACAACACAGAATATTAGAATGCAACACAGGTCCCTTTTGCAACCGTTCGGCTAATAAAGGAACTTAAAACATACAAAATAGAACCTTACAGCTCAGCACAGATCATTTATGCAACCACTCGGCTAATTAGGGAGGTTAAACAAATACAACAGAGAACGTTACAGCGCAGTACAGGCGCTTCATGGAACTGCTCAACTGTTAAAGGAAGATAGAGTATGACAACATAGAACACTACAGTGCAGTACATGCCCTTTATTGAACCGCTAAACTCATAAAAGAAGTTAGCCTAATACAACAAAGAACATTGCAGCGCAGTGCAGGCTGTTTATGGAACTACTCCGCCTATAAAAGAAGTCAGACAATTACAATAAAGAACAATACAGCACAGTACTGGACCATTATGGAACCACTCGTCTAAAGAAGGAAATTTGATTCATAGAACATAGAACATTACAGCGCAGTAGAGGCTCTTTCTGGAACCGCTCGGCTCATAAAGGAATTTAGACTAATACAACATAAATTATCACAGTGCAGTACAAGTCGTTTATTGAACCGCTCAGCTAATAAGTAAAGGTTACATTGATAGAACATCGAAAATTACAGCGCTGTGCAGGCCCTTTATGGAACCACTTGGCCGATAAAACATAGACCATGACAGTGTAGTGCAGGCCCTTTTTGGAACCGCTTGGACAATAAATGAAGTTAGACAAATACAACTTAAAATATTGCAGTGTTGTACAGACCCGTTTTGAAACAGCTCGGCTGATAAAGAAAGTTTGACAAATGCAACATAGATCATTAAAGCGCATACAGGCCCTTTATCGAACCGTTTGGCTAATAAAGGACGTTAGACTAATGCACCATAGAACATTTTAGCGCAGTATGGGCCCCTTTATGGAACTGCTCGGCTGAAAAAGAAATTTAAACTAATACAACAAAGCACATTATTGCACAGTACAGTCCCTTGATTGAACCGCGCTGATAGTAAAGTAGATTAAACGAATACAACATAGAACAAGTACAGCGCAGTGCAGGTCCATTATGGAAACACTCAGCTAATAAAGGACGTTGGTCTAAAATAACACAGAACATTTGAACGCAATACAGGCCTCTTTTGCAATCGCTCAACAAATAAAGGAAGTTATAACATAAGACATAGAATCTTACAGCTCAGCACAGACCGTTTATGCAACCTCACACCTAATAAAGGAGGTTAGACTAATACAACAGAAAATGTTACAGCGCAGTACAGGCGCTTCATGGAACTGCTCAGCTAATAAAGGAAGATAGAGTGTGACAGCATAGAACACTACAGTGCAGTACATGCCATTTATTGAACCTCTCAACTTGTAAAGGAAGTTACCATACAACAAAGAACATTACATCGCAGTGCAGGCTGTTTATGGGACTGCTGCGCCAATAAAGGAAGTCAGACAATTACAACAAGGAACCGTACAGCGCAGTTCTGGCCCATTATGGAACCACTCAGCTCATAAAGGAAGTTTGATTCATAGAACATCACCGCGCAGTACAGGCCCTTTCTGGAACCGCTCGGCTCATAAAGGAATTTAGACTAATACAACATAAATTAACACAGTGCAGTACAGGTCGTTTATAGAACCGCTCGGTCTAAAACAATAGAAGTTACACTCATAGCTCATAGAAAATTACAGCGCTGTACAGTCCCTTTATGGAACCACTCGGCCGATAAAACATAGACCATGACAGCGTAGTGCAGACCCTTTTTGGGACCGCTTGGGCAATAAATGAAGTTAGAGTAATACAACATAAAAAATTGCAGTGTTGTACAGGCCCGTATTGGAACAGCTCGGCTGATGAAGGAAGTTGGACAAATGCAACATAGATCATTAAAGCGCATACAGGCCCTTTATGGACCTGCTTGGATAATAAAGGACGTTAGACTAATGCACCATAGAACATTACTGCACAGTACTGGCCCATTATAGAACCGCTCTGCTAATAAAGTCAGACTAATACAACATAGAACATAATAGCGCAATAGAAGTCATTTATGGAATGCTTGGGTAATAAAGGACAAGACGGGCCCTTTATGGAACTGCTCGGCTAATAAAAGAAGTTAGACTGATACAGCCTAGAACATTACAGCGCAGTACAGGCTCTTTATTGATTTGTCTAACTTCCTTCATCAGCCGAGCGCTTCCATAAAGGGCCTGCTATGTGCTGTCATGTCCTATATTCTCTGAGTCAAACTTACTTTATGAGCTGTGCTTTTCCAAGCAGGGTCTGTACTGTGATGTAATGTTCTATGTTGTATCTGTCTAACTTCCTTTATCTGCCGAGTGTTTCCATAAAGGGCCTGTCCTCCGTGGTCAAATTCTTGTTGTATTAGTCTAAGTTCTTTGAATCGCCAATCTGCTTCGCTGAGATGTTCTATGAGTCTAACTTCCTTTATTAGCTGAACAGTTTGACAAATGGCCTGTACTATGCTGTAATGTTCCATGATCTATGCGTTAAACCTCCTGTATCTGCCAAGCAGTTACATAAAGGGCCTGTCCTGCGCAGTTATGTTCTATGTTGTATTTTTCTAACTTCCTCTATTAGCCAAACAGTTCCAGTACTGCACCGTAATGTGCTACGTTATTTGAGTGTAACTTTCTTATTTAGCCATGTGGTTCCATAACGGGTCTGTAGTGCACTGTAATGTCCCACGTTCTATGAGACAAACTTCTTTTATTAGCCAAGCAGTTCCTTAAAGGGCTTGTACTGCTGTAATGTTCTATGTTGACTGAGTCTAACGTCTTTTGTTAACTGAGTGGTTCCATGAATGACCTGTGCTGAGCTGTGATATTCTCTGAGCCTAACTTCCTTTATTAGCCGAGCGGTTCCATAAAGGACCTGCACTGCACTGTAATGTACTTTGTTGTTTGAGTTTAACTTCCTTTATTGGCCGAGCGGTTCCATAATGGGCCTGTATTGCGCTGTCATTTTCCATGTTGTATTCGTCTAACTTCCTTTATTAGCTGAGCTGTTCCATAAACGGCTTGTACTACGCTGTAATGTGCTGTGTTCATTGAGTCTAACTTCCTTTATAATCCGAGCGATTCCATAAAGAGCCTGTACTGCGCTGTAATGTGTTGTGTTATTTGAGTCTAACTTACTTTACTGGCCGGTCAGTTCCATAAGGGGCCAGTACTGTGCTGTCATGGTCTATGTTGCATTAGTCTAACTTTCTTTATTAACCGAGCGGTTCCATAAACGGCCTGCACTGTGCTGTAGTGTTTAATGTTCCAAGAGTCTAACTTCCTTTATTAGCTGAGCATTTCCTTAAAGGGCCTGTTCTGCGCTGTGATGTTCTGTGTTGTACTAGTTCAACGTTCCTTTATCATTAAAACGTTTCAAACAAGAGTGAGTACCGTGCTGTAACGTTCTATGTTCTGAGTCTAACCACCTATATTAGATGAGCAGTTCTAAAAGGGCCAGCATTTTGCGGGAATGTACTATGTTCTCTGAGTCTAAAATACTTTATTTGCCCATAGTTCCCTAAAGGGCTTGAGGTGGGCCGTCATGTTCTATGTTGTATTCGTCTAACTTATTTTATTTGCTGAGCGGTTCCATAAAGGGCCTGTCCTGCGCCATCTTGTTCTATGTTGTAATAGTCTAAATTCTCTTTTCATCTGAGAGGTTCCATAAAGGGCTGTTAACTGTGCTGTAATGTTCTGTGTTCTATGAGTGTATCTTTATTTATTAGCTGAGCGGTTTGATAAATAACCTGTACTGCGCTGTGATATTCTATGTTGTATTAGCCTAAATTCCTTTATTAGCCGAGCGGCTCCATAAAGACCCTGTAATGAGCTGTCATGTTTTTTTTTGTTGCGCTATCCAACTTCCTTTATTTGCTTGGCAGTTCCATAAAGGGCCTGTACAGCGCTGTAATGTTCTGTGTTGTATCAGTCTAACTTTCTTTATTGTCTGAGTGGTTCCATAATTGGCCTGTACTGCGCTGTAATGTTTTCTGTTGTATTACTCTAAATTCCTGTATTAATCTAACTTCCTGTATTATCTCAGTGGTTCCAGAATGGGTCTGTACTGCGCTCTAATGCACTATCTTGTAAGAGTCTAATTTCCTTCTTTAGCCGTGCAGTTCCGTAAAGGTACTGTACTGCAATGTCAGATTCTATGTTGTGTTAGTTTAACATCCCGTTTTAACATAGCGGTTCCATAAAGTGCCTGTACTGCGCTGTAATGTTCTCTGTTCTGAGTCTGACAGTGTGTTAGGCGAGCGTTTCCTTAATGGACCTGTAATGCTCTAATTTTCAATGTCATATTCGATAAACTTCCTTCAGTAGCCAAGTGTTTCCATAAAGGTCCTGTACTGCTCTGCAATGCCCCAAGTTCGATGAGTCTAACTTCCATAAGCAAGCGACCGGTTCCATAAAGTGCTTTTACTGTGGTGTAATGTTCCATGTCATATTAGTTAAACATCCTTTATTAGCCGAGCGGTTTCTAAAAAGGCTGGTACAAGTCTAATGCCTCCCTGTTCTCTGAGACTAACTTCCACTATCAAGCAGGCAATTACATAAATGGTCTGTACTGCGCTGTAACGTTCGCTGTTGTATTTGTTTGACTTCCTTTTTCTGGCAAGCGGTTCCATAAAGGGTATGTACTGCACAATAATGTTTTACAAGTCTAACTTCCTTTATTATTCAAGTATTTTCATAAAGGCCCTCTACTGCGCTGTAACATTCTATGTTATATTAATCTAACGTCCGGTATTAGCCAAGTGGTTACAAAAAGGGCCCGTACTGTCATGTAATGCTCAATGTTCTATGAGTCTAACTTCCTGTATTAGCTGAGCGGGTCCAACAAGGGGACTGTACTGAGCTGTAATGCTCCTTGTTCTATGAGTCTAACATCCATTATCAAGCAAGCAGTTCCATATCGGGCCTATCTCGCGTTGTAATGTTCGATGTTGTGTTAGTCTTGTGTCCATTATTAGCCGAGCTGTTCCACAAAGGGCCTGGAAAGCGCTGTAATGTTCACTGTTGTATTTGTCTGACTTCATTTATCAGGCAAATGGTTCCATAAATGTAGTGTACGGCGCCAAAAGTTCCAAATTCTGAGTCTAACTTCCATTATCAAGCAAGCTGTTCCATATCGGGACTGTACTGCACTGTAATGTTCTATGTTGTTTTTGTCTGATTCCTTTATCAGGCAAGCAGTTCCATAAAGGTCCTGAAATGCGCTGTAATGTTCTATGACCTATGAGTGTAAGACCCTGTTTTAGCTGAGCGGTTGCTCAAACAGCCTGTACTGCCCCGTAATGTTCCATGTTATATGAGTCTAACCTCTGGTATTAGCCTTGTGGTTCCATATATGGCCTGTATTGCGCTGTAATGTTCGATGTTGTCTTAGTCAAACTTCCTTTCTTAGCCGAACGGTTCCATCAAGGGCCTGTACTGCGCTGTAATAATCTATGTTTGATGAGTCTTACTACCTTTATTTGCCAATCATTTCCTTAAAGGACCTGTAATGCTCCATGTTCTATGTGTCGAACTTCCATTAACAAGTAAGCAGTTCCATATATGGCCTGTAACTGCGCTGTTATGCTCCATGATCTCTGAGTCTAACTTTCATTATCAAGCGACCTGTTCCAAACAGTGTCTTTACTGCACTGTAATGTTCTAACTTCTGTGTCTAGCACGCTGTGTTTGCCGAGTGCTTCCGCACAGGGCTTGTACTGCCCTGTAATATTCCATGTTCTATGAATCTAACCTTCAGTATTAGCTGTGCGGTTATATACGGTCTGTATTGCACTGTAATTTCGATGTCATATGAGTCTAACTTCATACATGGGTACTGTGCCGTAATGTTCCATGTTATATGAGTCTAACTTCCTTTATCATCTAAGCAGTTAAATAAAGGGCCTGGACTGAGATGTAATGTTCTATGTTGTATTCGTCTAACTTCCTTTATTAGCAGCACGGTTCCATAACAAACCTCTACTGCGCTGTAATGTGCTATGTTGTATTAGTGTATTGTCTGTTAATAGCGGAGCAGTTCCATAAACTGCCTGTGCTGTGCAGTAATGTGCTGAATTCTATGAGTGTATCTTTCTTTATTAGGCAAGCGTTTCTATAAAGATCCTGCACTGTGCTGTAATGTTCTATATTCTATGACCTTACTTCCTTTATAAGCCAAGAGGTTCCATAAATGGATTGTACTGCCCTGTAATGTTCGATGTTGTATTAGTCGAATCTACTTTATCAACCGAGCAATTTCCTTTCGGGCCTGTAGTGTACTGTAATGGTTTATATGTCTTGCTTCCTTTATTAGCCGAGCGGTTTCATAAATGACTTGTACTGTGCTGTGATGCACTGTGTTCTATGAGTCTTATGTCCATTATTAGCCAAATGGTTTCATACAGGGCCTGCACTGTGCTATAATGTTCTATGTTGTACTAGTCTAACGTCTGGTATTAGCCGAGCAGTTCCATAAACAGACTGTACTGCTCGATAATGTTCCATGTTCTATGAGTCTAATACCCTGTATTAGCTGAGCAGATCCATAAAGGGACTTTGCTGCGCTGTACTGTGCAATGTTCTATGTGTCTTGCTTCCGTTATTGGCCAAGCGTTCCATAAAGATCCTGTACTGCGCTGTAATGTTCTATTTTGTATTAGTCAAACTTCCTTTATTAGATGAGCGGTTCCATAAAGGGACTGTACTGCTCTGTAATATTCACTGTTGTATTAGTCTAACTTCTCTTATTAGCCGAGTGGTTCCATAAAAGACCTGTGCTGCACTGTGATGGTCTGTGAGACTGGCTTACTTTATTATCCATGCGGTTCCAAAAAGGGCTGGTACTGCACTGAAATGTTCTTTTTTGTATTAGTCTAATATCTGTTATTAGCCAAGCGGTTCCATCAAGTGAAAAGACAATGGCCAAGAGCCAATCAGTATCTCTTAGAGTTCAGTTGGTATGAGGTGAAGGTCGTTGGAATGGGGAGGAGTACCATGGGTAAAAGGGGAACCACGTCACCAAGATAGCAGCTCCCCGTGCAGGAGCGTGGGAGCCAGGGCTAGACCTTGTGGCTGCAAGTGAAATAGGTGCAATTACCCTTTCGTCAGGAATTCGACTGTATTCCAGTCCAAAGTGTTTAGGACTTGTACTCGGCTCAGAATATTCCCAAAGGAAATGTATCGATTCCTAGATGGAGTGAGGGGCAGGGAATGACTACATTTCCTTGTTCCAGCATTCCACCCTGACTTGGGGCTGCATTTAAAGCAGATGGTCCCCATGTGTGTACCTTCACCCTGTGGGATTAATCTGAGGCCTCCCAGGTGAACTTATCATGGCGTACATGAGAATGCATACTGTGAAAAGTTTTGGTAAATGTATGCAGATATTTTCAAACCTTTGAAACCACTGTTGGGGCAGGATTACCTGCCATTCGGATGATTTTGATCAAGCTCCTAAATACATCTCCTTGCATGAGAACATTTTTTATAACAATGTACTCGAGGTAATTCTATAAACCAAGTTGTAGACGAGTAGAAGGTCCCACCAGGCAAGGGAGTGGTTCCAGACGGCAGGGACATCCCTTTTATACATTTGACTTTTTAAAAAACAATTCGACCATACTTCAATTCTTTTCTTAGCTGCTTTCTGGAAATTCGGTTGCCACCAGGTTTGTAATAAAGTATTAACCATTCCCTCCTTGCCCAAGCATATCCAATTATGCACAGAATCAATGAGGGTACGAGAGAAGAAGGAACCCAAGCATGTCCCGCAAGGGATACCCACGGCTTGCTTTGAGTATCGATGGAGCACCCCATTTGAGTCCAATGTTTGTGCTGTTCAGGGAAGCTGAGAGCTGTTAGCAGGATAGTGTTGAATGTCATAAATATATTGGTATTTTGGAAGGGTAGATGAATCCATCGCAGGTAAAGTCCAATAAGGAGATGTGTCAGGTGATAGACGTCGGGCAGAAAAATTGTCAATAGACAATTTAGCATCCAAATCAAAAAGGGTTTTGCAGGAGTAGATTGTACATGGACTTATGGAATCTCTGTAGGCAGGACAGGCTGAGAGAGCATCTCATAAAGAACATTATCTCCTTGTCCTAGTTCACAGTGACTGAGACTGTGAGAGCAATGAGCTGTTGCTGTGTTTTTATAATGCACCAATTAAAATTCAGCTGGAGCATTGTTTCCTATTCTGGAAAACACACGATCGGAAGGATTGTGGAGACAATCGAGACAAGGTCAAACAGGTTTATAAGAAAGCTCCCTGGGATGAGAATGCTCAGTTTGCACCATCGCGTGGAGGAGTTGGAACTGATGTCCTGAGGAAGATTTGGCTGAGGAATTGTATAACGTGTGCCCACACCTCTCCCCGAATCTTCATCCAGCCTTCCACATCAAACAAAGTTTCATCTGCACTTCCACTCGTTTAATTTATTGTATCTATTCCTCCATATGTGGTCTCCTCTACATTGAGGAGACTGGATGCCTTCTCGCAGAGCATTTTAGGGAACATCTACGGGACATCCACACCAATCAACCCCACCGCCCTGTGGCTGAACATTTCAACACCCCCTCCCACTCTGCCGAGGGCATGCAGGTCCTGGACGTCCCCGCATTGCCACTCACTCACAATCCGCTGCCTGGAGAAAGAACCGCTCATCTTGCGCCTCAGAATCATACAACCCCATGGCATCAATGTAGATTTCACCAGCTTCCTCATTTCCCCTGCCCACCTTACCCCAGTTCCAACCTTCGAGCTCTGCATCATCCTCATGACCTCTCCTACCTGCCAATGTTCCTTCCCACCTATTTGCCCCACCCTCCTCTCAGATCTATCACCTTCATCCCAACCCCCATTCGCCTATTGCACTCTTAGCTACCTTCTCCCCAGCCCCACCCGTCTTCTCCTGATTAAGGGATTTTGTCTGAAACATCGATTTTCCTGCTCCTTGAACTGTCTGACCTGCTGTGCTTTTCCGTCACCACACTAATCTTGATGATAACTCCAGTATCGCTTCTCAGACTTTTGGCTAAGGTGATGTGTAATTCTGTTCTTGTCAGGTTTAATATCTGACATACTGTATACCCGAGTTAGGGACTGAATATTAATCTGATTTTTGCCGGAACAGTTGGGCTCACAGCTTGCTCCAACAACTTTGCGCATCGTCCTGGCATTGCAGTGTTTCTGGGAATAATGTACCCTCATTATAGAATCCGAAAAGCAGTTTTATTTGTTCACTGTCGCTTGTGATTGCTTTATTTCTTGTATACCATGTCTGTGTGTAAGAAAGTGTACAGATAGCTTTTTGGTCAAGACGGATTCGCTTTCTTGCAAATCAATTCGTTCTATATTGTTATTCACCTGTCTCTTTCTGCATGTTCAGCCTTCACTCTCAATGATATCACTTTATCCCTGATGCGTGCCGCCCCTTCCCACCAATTCCCAACTTCGAACAGGCGAAGTTAAACAAAGTTGTCCACCAGCTCGACGTAATGCTAAACGGAATTTCAGAAAACAAAATGGAGAAGTTGAAGCTATTGCAGTGTTAAACAATTTGGATTTTGAAGATGATGATGACTCGGGTGTATCGAAGAAAAGATTTTGAGAACACTGTGAAGCACAAAAATCTGATTTCATAACGGCACACAGTGTCATAGAGATGTACAACACAGAAACAAACTCTTCAATCCAACTCGTCTACGTCAACCAGATATTCTAACCTAATCGTGTCCATTTGCCAGCACCCTGCCCATATCCCTGTAAACCCTTCCTATTCATATATTCAGATGCCTTTTAAATGTTGTAAGTGTACCTGTCTCCACCTCTTCATCTGGCAGTTCATTCCATATGTGCATCATCTTCTGTGTGAAAACGTTGCCCCTTCAGTTCCTTTTAAACTTTTCCCCTCTCACCCTAAACCTTTGCTCTCTAGTTCTGGACTACCAACCCCAGGGAAACTAATTTGTCTATTTATCCTATCCATGCCCCTCATGATTTTGTAAACTTCAATAAAATCCGACTATACCGGGAAACATCCAAGATCCTCCAGCACTCCAGGGAAAACAGCCTCAGCCAATACAGCCTCTCCCTGTTGTTGAAACCCACGAACCCTGGCAACATCCTTGTAAATCTTTAAGAATGTTTTTCATCAGAGTGCAAGAGCAACTGCAATCAATAGGTGTGTTTGTGATGGCTCTATTTTCTCAGTTGAAAGGTCGATGAGTTGAATCAGATGACATACTCGCTGATGTTGGACACAATTGGCTGTGGTGTCATGAATGACCAAATCAGAGGCATATTACTCCGAGAGCCAATTCCCACATTAGATACCTGCTTAGATACTTGCATAGCGTGCAAAATGAGCCAGAGTTAAATACAAGCACTGCAGGAAGATGAAGAATTACCTGTCCACAAAGTACATTATTGCTCGAAGAACACTACAAATTTTCCAGCACCTGAGACATGTCCTGCTGATGGAATAACACAACATCTCTGCTTTTATTTGGTCTTTTTGCACTTTGAAGACTGAACCAGAACCTTATGTTTCAAAGCCCTTCTGTCTTGCCTAGTTGTTTATCGCAGACATAAGCCAGGCAGCTGATCATTTTTGGGTAAAAACGAGGACTGCAGATGCTGGAAACCCAAGTCTGAATTAGAGGGGTTTTGGAAGAGCACAACAGGTCAGATAGCATCCAAGGAGCAGAAAAATCGACGTTTCGGGCCAAAACATTTAATCAGGAACAGGGAGAGGCTTCCTACCTCTATTCCTGTTGAAGGGTTATTTCCTGAAACGTCGATTTGTCTGGTCCTTGGATGCTGCCTGACCTGCTGTGCTTTTCCAGCATCACTCTAATTCAGCCGAGCATTGTTGTTAACGCTGATCAGTCAAGGGGCTGGAGTGTCAGGCACTTGGAGCAGCAGCTAAAGCAGCAAACACATTGCATGTGCTGCAACCAAACGGTCACGTCTGAAAGCCTCAGTGAACTTTTACAGTCAGGGCAACGGAGACGGGATTCAGTCAGGAGATCCTGGCACAGGGACTTTGACAATGTTTGGGATAATCAGGATCAGGGAATCTGCATCACAACAGTCCAGAGAGGTGGCCACACAAACTCCTCATTGCATTTCCAAAATACTCCGGTAGGTCTCTCGATCCTGAAATCCTGTTCAACAATCCATGCTGACTCTGTGCGTTTCGGTTTTGGGGATCAATTGCATGAAATTCTCAAGGATGGGTTCGGGGCTCCTGCAGTAGCAGTGAAGATGCAGAAGTCAGTTCTGGGCACTTTAGACAGCCTGATTGTCGGCAGTGTGGACAGTTATTGTGGAAAGTCACCATATTAGAGGCAGAGGGAGACAAGGACGTGGGTTACTGTGGAAGTGAGGGGTGCCTTCACTGTCCCGGTTTTGATATGGGACAGTGCAGCGTGATGCTTCCCATGGCAACACTGTAAGCCTGGGGCTTGGGAATGGATAATGTCGTGAGGTAAAGTTTGTAAATGAAAGAGCTGTGTGGGAAAGTGCAGAAGCTCGTGGACTCGACATAAAGTACAAGAAAGAAAGGAGAGTGAGGATATCATGTTGCAGCTGTACAATACTTTAGTTAAGTTTCCCGTTGAGTGTCGCCATGTTCCAGGAAGGATAGGAAAGGTGCAGAAGAGGTTTATCAAGCTGTTGCTTCTATTAGATGGTTTGACGTATAAGGTGACACTGGGCAAAAAAAAAACTCAGGCAGTTTTTCTTGGAGCAGCGGCGGCTTACAGAAGACTCCATAGAAGTCTATAAAATTACGTGATGCATAAAAGGAGTGGACAGTCAGAATCTCCTTCCCAGACTTGAAATGTCTAAAACTATGGAGCATACATTGAAGATGAAAGTGGGAAAGTGCAAACGAGATTTGGGGCAGGGATTTTTTCCACAGGGAGTGGTAGGAACGTAATGTCGGGGTAGCAATGGAGGCAGACATGATTGGGGTGTCTCAAGGGCTTTTAGGATATGGAGCAAGTGATCATGAACCAGCTGGAACTACCAGTTGCCAAATAAATGAAGACAGAGGTGAATGTATTTGCAGGAATGGTGGGCAGCAACCTCATCGAAAACATAGGCTAGAAATCATCAAATTTCATGATTGTTGTATTGATCAGGAGATCTGTCACTGCTTTGGAGACCAGTCTGAAGAGGCTATATTTCGCCCTTGACAGCATCACAGTGCTCACCAGGTTCGAGAGCAGACCAGGAAAATGCAAACATTTACAGCGCAGGACTCGTCACAAAATTTTGTTTGGGTTCAAAATTTGCTTTGATTGTTATCCACAAATTGAACGATTATACACTTTCCAAGAAACAAATATCTATTTGGAGCCCATACACATGGAGGACACCCACACCGATACAGAGAGAATATGCAAACTCCACACAGACAGTCGCCCGAAGCCAGAAGCAAAACTGGGATGCTGGTGTTGTGAGGTAGCAGTGTTAACCACTGAGCCACCGTACTAGTGCATTGAAGAGCATTCCGGACTAAATGGCTACAAGTCTGTGTGCCCAACAAAGGATTGCCCTGTATCTCCCATTCTTACAGTTGGCACATTGTTATAGCCTATCCAGTTGAACCGAATAGACCCTCTCTGAAAAGAGAAGCAGATTTATCATTTCAAGATCAACTGAATCTCAGTGACTGTGACGTAAAATCTTTAATCCTATATATGCCTCTACAGATGCCACAGTACCTGCTGCAGCATCCACAATATTTTACTTCGTGATTTGCCCTCCAGTTTGCACTCTTACACAATTGCTCCCGATCAATTACTTTTCTTATGTTTTCCACCTACTTATCCCACTTCAAAAAGATGTTGATGGAATTTCTTTGAGCTAAAATGTTCACTGTGTATATTCCCATCCGCCTGATCTGTTGAGTATTTCCAGCAATGTCCTTCCGAGAGTTGGATATTATCCATCAGCAACGTCTCACAACGTCAGTCGATGGAAAGATTTCTTGAATCAGCTGAAGATTTCTCCAGAACCAACCCGTAATCGGAGGAAAAGTGATGTCCTCTCTGTCTGAAATCTGTATAAGACCATTGGGATACATGTCGAATTAATTCCGCCAGCTTGGCATTGATTCAATTCAGATTCCATCAATGATCAGACAGAGTTTTTTAATGGCACATGACCTCCATCAATGATCAGGATCTCAGCATTATTGGCGTTTGTGTGTCAGCATTGCGTACAGGGTCTTTAGCATTCTTTGCATACCTTTTCTTCCTCACGTTCTCCCTGTGGAACATGCCAAATCTGATATCACTCTCCTTTAATCGGTTTATGGTCAGCTAATGGAAACAGCTTCACTTTATTTACCTTGTGTTAGCCAATGATAATCTACTGCTACCTCTCTGTCAAATTTCCCCGATTTCTGCAACCTAACCGCATCACTGAAATCTCTAATTCTCCAAACCATCCTGGTAAAATCTCCTGGGTCCCCTGTCAGGAACACTGCCATCCTTCCCAGTGTGTTGGGGATCTCTAGTTTGCTCAGACCCAGATGCACTGTGGCCCTCTGGGTGATGTCATCACACATGACAATGATACGGTGACATCATTTCATCGTTGGCATTCCCTCAGATTTATGGATTTTCTCAGACAGCAGAATTCTGGTAGCTTTCCAATTGCTCCACCTGAAATTTCTCGGGTGTTTTTTTGAAAAGTGAAATTATTTCAGAACTTTTTGAAACTTTCATCTACAATGTCATTCTTGTTGTGTTGTGCTCTGTTCCATGTGCAATGTTCCATGTCTCTGCGCCTGCGATGGCCCCATACTTTTGATCTGAACCTATGTCCATCCATTGTTTTGTTCCACCTCAACAGTTCTTGATCACCACATTGTCATTGCCTCTCGTCCAATGTCTTTAATAATGAGTGTATTTTAGCTCAGTTATGAATCTAACCTCTGCTTATGCCAAGTGTGTTTAAATGAGTTTTCCCCCACTGGACATGTGCTGCTAATTTACAATTTTTATCTTCCTCAGTTTCTCTCCAATCACAACATTCGTTCCTTGCACTGCAGTGCCTTTCTCTTATGTTTCTGAGCTTATAGTGATGATAAGATTGTGCACTGTTCTTAGTCCCATCTGAAACATAAACTGTATATTGTTCTCTCCAAACAGACTGGTTGACTTTCACAGAATATCCTGTACTCCCTTTTGGATGACAGATTTCCAGCAGCTGCGGAATTTCTCCATTACTTGATTATAGCCATTGCTCCCAGAACTGAGTCTAACACAACCAGAGCAATTCAGAGCCAGATGCATCAGGGTGCGCACTGGTGGCAGAAGGTAATCGATCACTGGACTCCCTGCTGCTCCATTTACATCAAGTCACAAAATCGTTGAATGATTACCATGTACAGAGAGTCTACTGAGCTCATTGTGTCCGTGGGAGCGTTCTGTAAGAGGAAATCAACTTGTTCAGTTCCAGTGTCATCTCCTTGTATCAGTTTGAGCAGCGAGAATATCAGGATGATAAGATTGAGAAGTCAGGTTTGAGGGAAAATCATTTTGAGCAGGTAGATTCTAGAAATGATCAGATTGAATGGGTATGTTCTAGGCAAGATCAGGTGAAGCAGATAGATTCTAGGAAAGGTCAGTTGAGAAGGTTTATTCTAGGTAAGATAAAATTGAGCGGTAGATTGTTAGGAAGATCAGGTGAAACAGGTAGATTCCAGGCAAGATGCGGTTGAGAGGGTGAAATATAAGGAAGATCATGTTAAGTAGATAGATTCTCGGGAAAGACATATTGAGCAGGTAGATTCCAGGGAAGTTTAATTGGCTGAATACACGTTGTCCATAAAATGCAAAGCGACATTGTTTCAACAACAAATCAGATGCTCTGAAGCTGTTACATGCAATCCTATTTGTAAATCTGATTTCTTCAAATTTTGTTTTCACTGGCAAGGCCAGCAGATGTTCCCATTCCACAGTAGTCTGGGGGGAACCTAATTTTTAACAATTGAATTACTGCAGTGCGTGTGGTGAAAGTGCGTCCAGGATGGGGTTAGGTCAGGAGCTACAGATTATTCACACAGTGTTGATGAAAGAACACCATCCGTCCAGATCAACAAACCCCTTCTTCCCTCAGTCTACATTCAAAAAATAGTGCATCGTGTGTAGGCCCAGACGACGGGGAAGGGTCCCTTCACTGAAAAACATCAGTCAATCATTGGGGTCTTTTAAAATTGCAATCAGCACCTCCCGTGGTTGCTTACCGCAGTTCTGATCCCACAATTAATCAGTTTCATTAAGCACAGTTTAACGACATGCATTTGTGTTTTTATAGATTCTCTCTCACACTTCTTTTTAAGACATTTATGGCATGTTGACCATACTGACCAGACCAGGATTTGATGTTCATTCCTAATTTCCCCAGAGGGTAGTTCTGGATTCATTCCGTGCACAGATCAGGTGAAGATGGCAGATTTCCTTCCCAAAATGTCATCAGTGAACCAAATGGGGTTTTCTAGCCATCAGCAATCGTCTCATGACCATTAGACACTTCATCCCACGTTTTTAACAAAAATAGACTCCAACTCTGTCATAGCATGATTTGAGTCCAGGTCCCCAGAGCATCACCTGGATCTCTGGATTAATAGCCTTATGACAATACCATGGTGCCATCGCCTCCCCTGCTTTACCGTAGTTTCAAATCCGTCTATCAGAGGGGAGGACGAGTGATTCTGAAATTGAAACCAAAGTAGACATCAGGATTAGAGAGCGTCACCCAGTTTATCAGTGGAACCTGAATACCATTGGTTTTTGGAAGAGCACGGTTCAGTGTTGAGAAACCATACACATGCTCTCGACATGGGCCAGATTTTAGCTGATCATGTGCACTGTCAAGCGACAAGTGAATTCACAATGGGGACAAACTATGGGGAATGTGAGATTAACGTAATGGGATACAGACCACCATCTGAAGTGGAAACCCATCAATGCAGACACACCAGGGAGAGACCATTCAACTGTTACAAGTCGAATTACAGAGACCATACAGTGCAGAAAGAGGCCACTCAACTCATCGAGTCTACACCAACTTTCCAATGATCATCACACCAGTCTAAGCCCCTAACACTAAACCCCTTCAATTTGTACTTTAACATGGCCAATCAACATAACCTACACATCAGTGAAATGTGGAGGAAGACCAATTTGCCGGCACTTGGCCCATATCCGCTAAACCCTTCCTATTCATATACCCAATCAGATGTATTTTAAATGCTGCAATTATACCAGCCTCCACTACTTCCTCTGGCAGATCCTTCCATACATGCACCGCCCTCTGCAAAAAAACCTGCCACTTAGGTCCCTTTCATATCTTTTCCGTGAACCTATGCCCTCTAGTTCTACACTCTCCAACACCAGGGAAAATGCTTTGTCTATTTACGCTCTCCACGCTCCTCATGATCTCGATGAGGTCACCCCTCAGTCTTCAACATTCCAGGGAAAACAGACCCAGCCGATTCAGCCACTCCCTATAGCTCAAATCCTCCAACCCTGGCAACATCATTGTAAATCTTTTCTAAACCCTTTCACATTTAACAATATCCTTCTGATAGGAAGGAGACCAGAATTGCATGCAATATTCCTAAAATTGCTGAACCAAAATCTGGAAAGATGCAACATGACCTCCCAACTCCTATACTGTCGCTAAGATCCTAACATTCCCTTCGACCTGACCATTAAGTGTATAATTCCTGCTCTAATTTGCTTTCCCACAATGCAGCGCCTCTCATTTATCTAAATTAAATTCCATCTACAACTCCTCAGCCCATTGGGGGATCTGATCAAGATCCTGCTGTAATCTGAGGTACCCTCTTCACTGACCATGACACCTCCAATTTTGGTGTCATGAAAAATTTACTAACTATACTTTCTGCATACACATCCAAATAATTTATACAAATGATGAAACGAAGTGGACCCAACACCGATGCTTGTGGCACTCCACTTGTCGGAGGCCTCCAGTCTGAAAAACAACCCTCCACTACCACCCTCTGTCCTCTACGTTTTAGCCAGTTCTGTATCCAAATGGTTAGTTCTCCGGTATTCCATGAGACCTAACCTTGCTAACCAGTCTCCCATGGGGAACGTTGTCGATCAGCTTACTGACGTCCATGTAGATCTCGTCCACCGCTCTGCCTTCATCAATACTCTTTGTTACTTCTTCAAAAGCCACAATCAAGTTTGTAAGACATGATTTCCCACGCACAAAGCCATGTTGACTATCCCTAATCAGTCCTTGCTGTCCAAATACTTGTACATCCTGTCCCTCAGGTTTCACTCCTACAACCTGCCCACTTTTGACGTCAGGTTCACTGATTAATAATTCCCTCGCTTGTCCTTATCACCATTCCTAAACAGTGGCACCACGTTAGCGAACCTCGAGTCTTCCAGCACCTTCCCTGTGACTATCAATGATGCAAATATCTCAGCAAGACGCCCAGCAATCACCTCGACTGCTTCACACAGAGTTCTAGGGTATCACCTGATCAGGTCCAGGGGATGCATCCACTTGTATGCATTTCAGGATTCCAGCTCCTCCTCCTCTGTAATATGGACATTTTCAAAATGTTACCATCCACGTCGCCACATTCTATATTTTTATCCAAGCCTGGAATTGCACTGAAGTCCCTCGAGCTGTGAGCGAACATTGCCAGCAGTGTGCCACAGTGCTGTCCCTTACTGTGGGAAGGTATTCACTCAATCATTCCAACTGTTGAGACAGGATCACGCTCATACTGGGGAGTTGGCTTTTAAATGTCCAAATTGTGGGAAATGGAGTAAAAGTGCTTGGGACCTGACAAAGCTTCAATATGTACACACTGAAGAGAGGCCACTCCGAAGTTCTCACGACAGAGCAGTTAGCATGAGGCAACCAGCTGAACGCACCATATTCACACCAGGGCGTAGCAGGGGTTTGGCAGGGGCAGGGAAATGGGTGGGGCAGCTTGGGGTGTGGCAGAGTCGGGTGGAGGTACAGGGCCGTGGGCGGGGCCATTGGCGGGAAGGGGGCGGGGCCTGAAGAAGGGGTGGAGGTGGGGTCCATTTACCTGCTCAGTATTTAGAAAAGGATTCACTCATTTATCCAGTTCTCTTACACACCATTGTGTTCACACTGACCGTTGAACTATTCACACTCTGGCAAGCTCTGAAAGTAGCGGGGATCTGATTTCTCATCCATATGTTCGTACATGAGAGACCATTCAAGTGCTCTCACAGGGCGGCTGGGTTCAAGCGTTATTCACACCTCAGTGTACACCAGTGAGCTCACACGGGGTACAGACTGTTCTCTAGTCGAGACGATGGGAAAGGATTTGTTTCATCATGCCATTTGCAAAGAGAGTCTTCAGTTCACAAGAAACCACAGTGATTGATTTGTTCTAAGCTACACTTTAACTCCCCCTCCTATCCAGCCAAGGACATGCAGGCCCTTGGCCTCCTAGATTGGCAGATTCTGACCACACAACGCCTGGAGGAAGAGCGCCTCATCTTCCACGAAGGAACACTCTAACCACAAGGGATTAATGCGATTTCTCCAGCTTCCTCATTTTCCCTCCTCCCACATTATCTCAGTCCCAACCCTTGAACTCAGCACTGCCTTCTTTACCTGCAATCTTCTTTCCGACCTCTCCGCCCCCACCCCCTCTCTGGTATACCACCCTCACCTTAACCTCTTTCCACCTATCGCATTCCCAACGTCCCTCCCGCAAGTCCCTCCTCCATACCGTTTATCGTAGACGGCTTGGAACATCTTCCTCACTCCTGAAGAAGGTCTAATGCCCAAAACGTCGATTCTCCTGCTCCTTGGATGCTGCCTGACCTGCTGCACTTTTCCAACAACACATTTCTCAGCTCTGATCTCCAGCATCTGCAGTCCTCACTTTCTCCTTGTTATAAGCATCAGCCCCTAACAGGGGAAGATATTCTGTGTAAATGTCAAATAAATGTCAGCGTCCTGTTTAACTGACATGTCATCTCATCGAGTCAGAGACAGAATTGGATCGCATGGAAGAAGACCCTTCGGTCCAACTCGACAACCTGATATCTCAACCCAATTCAGTCTCATTTGCCAGCACTTGGCCCATATCCCTCTAACCCGTTCAAATTCATGTACCCATCCAAATGCGTTTTAAATGCTGCAATTTTATCAACCCCCACACCTCCTCTGGGTGCTCATTCCATATATTCACCACTCTCTGAATGAATACATTGCCCCTTACGTACCTTTATATCTTTCCCCTCTAACCCTAAACCTATACCATCTCGTTCTGGACTCCATCACCTTGGGAAAATACTTTATCTATTTACCCTATGCATGCACCTCATGATTTTTTCAACCTTTATGAAGTCATTCCATAGCCTCCAATGCTCTACGGAAAACAGCCCCAGTCTATTCAATCTCTCCTTGTAGCTGAAACTCTCCAACCCTGTCAACATCTTTGTGAATCTTTTCTGAACCCTTTCAAGCTTCACAACATCCTTCCTGAAACACGGAGACCTGAATTGCACACACTTTTCCTCACGTGACCTAACCAATGTCCTGTACAGCCTCAGCATGACCCCCAACTCCAAAACTCAATGCACTGACCATTAATAGCAAGCATACCGAAGACTTTCTTCGCTGTCCTATCAACCTGCAACCCCACTCTCAAATAACTGTAAACATAAGAACAAAGAACTATACAGCACGGGAACAGGCCCTTTATCCCTTCAAGTGTGTATTGCCACATGCTAAAGTTGCCTTCACTTAGAGCATCCAAATCCCTATATTCCCTTCGTCTTCCTGTATTCATCCAGGTGCTTCCAGAATGCTTCTATTGTGTCTGCTTCCACCATCTCCTCTGGCAACATGTTCCAGGGACACACCACCCGTTCTGTGAAGAAATTGCCTTGCACATCTCTATAAACATCCCCCTCGCACTTTGTGCCTGTGTTCCCTAGTGAATTGATCCCCTCCGCCCACAACATAAACCAACCCAAAATGGCTGACTGATGACTTTGGCAATTTATTGATATTCCGGGAGACAGACACACTGATCAAAGGACAGGGTTTGACAGAAGGATATTTGGATGTGGATATGGTAAGTGTGGGTAAAACATTGTTCAAGCTTGCAATCTAATCGTGATAGTTTGTAGTGTTCTTATATCGAATGACAGATACCCAGGAGTGAGTTACTGATTGGGATATCATCGAAAAGTTAAGGATGGTTTATATTAAGAAGAAAAGATTCCCGTGGATGCGTTAGAGACTAGAATATGATCGAACAATTCAGGACGGTTTATATTGAGAAGAACAGATTCCCGGGAGTGTGATACAGACGGAATCTCATCGAGGAGTTCAACGCGGTTGATGGGCAGAGTCACAGAAACATGGGACCGAGTTAGATATAGGAATCTTATTAAGTATTGCAGAGTAGTTTATATTTAGAGTGACAGATGCATAGAAGTGAGTTTCAGATTCAAATCTCATCGAGAGGTTTATAGATAGAATAACAGATACCCTGGAGTGTGTTGCAGACTGGAATCTAATCCAGCAGTTTGGGATGGTTCATGTACAGACTCACAGAGATTTGGGAGTGAATTACAAACTGGAATCTAAGTGAGCAGTTCGGGGTGCTTTATATATGGAATAGCACAGACCCAAGAGTATGTAACAGACTGGAATTTAATAGAGAAGATTTGGAGTGGTTTAGTTGTAGAATAACAGATACTCAGGAGTCAGTTACAGACTATAATCTAATGGAGGGATTCAGGGTGTTTTTTTATATATGGAATATTAGATACTCAGGAGTGATCTACAGGCTGGAATCTAATCTCGGGTCGGATTGGTTTATGCATGGAATAACAGATCTACATGAATGAAGTACAGACTGGTGTCTAATTGATGAGTGGGCGGTTTATTTATATTAAGATACAAAAAGTGTTACAAACTGGAATCGAATTGAGGGATTTTGAGGTGGGTTACTTACAGAATAATATTCTGAGAGCGTTCAGAAAAGATTTTAGAAAGCACTTTGTTATACAAAGTATGGGAGAGTTTTGGAACTCTCTTCCACAAACAGCAGTGGATGCTGCAGCATCTGCAATGGATAATGTATTTTTAAATGAAGGTATTGAGGGATATGGGCCAAATGAAGGAATATGTGGTTCGGCCAGAGATCAGCCATGATCCTATTGAATGATGTAACATGATGGAGGGGCTGAATGATCTACTTCTGCTCCAATGTTCCAAATTGAAGATTCCCCTACACTGTCACCATCAAACGCTCTCTGGAAAGGGACACGATGGAGTTAGATACGCAATAAAGCTGCCTTTACTGTATCCCCATCGACCACTTCCTGAGCTGGGACAGCCCTGTGTTAAATATAGAATGAAGCTCGCTCGATGATATTCAAATATCAATAATTTAAAAGGAAGGTGTAATCTTATGGGAAATGCTGATTCAAACGAACATGCTACTCTCCCCATCTTGCACACAGACGCACACACACATAAGAACAGAACTACTCTACAAATTCATCACCACGGCCTTTGCTTGGTTTTCTCTGTTCTGTTGTGGTACCGATAGATTGCTGGTTCTGACCATCCACAAGGACAGTCGTCCTATTCCCACAGTGCCACGTCGTGCTCCCAAGCACAGCATCTGATTCCAATCTGGAGTGCGACTCAGGAGTCTCTCAGAGTCAGAGGGAGATGAGTCTTGAGCCTGATCCAGGTGTGTGAATGTGTTTTGTTCATCCGACACTCATGGACTATTTCGTGAAGCGTTAATATTTGACAATCCCAACATTATTTTATCATTCTATGTCCCTGTTCAAATGTGGGAGCGAGTGTGTGTCAATCTGTTTGCGTGTGTGCGTGTGTCTCTTTGTGCCTGCGTATGTGTGAGTGTGCATTTATGTGTGTGAGCAAGTGTGTGTGACTGTGTGTGTGTGTTTCAGCGAGTGATTGAGTGTGTGTGTGTGTGTGTGTGTGTGTGTGTGTGTGTGTGTGTGTGTGAGTGTGTGTGTGTGTTTGTGCGAGTGTGTCTGTCAGTCTGCTTGCCTGTTACCATGGCCCTGCAATATTGAGTCAAGTCCTCCTTCACTCCAGGATTTAGCATTGACCATTATTTCCTGCATCCTTGTTCACAAATCACAATAATCCAATGTGCTTGTGTCACCAAGTGTTCGGCTGGCTGACCAAGGGCATGAGATTAGGGAAGTGAGGAAGCCTCGCTTCATCTGTGCACTTAGTCTGCAGGATCAGGAAGTGACGAGCAAGTCGAAGGGATTGTTCATGTTCATTGGTTCACAGGGTGTGAGTATCACTGGCTGGGCCCAGCATTTATTCCCATTCCCATCAGCCCTTGAGAAGGTGGCAGTGAGCTGTCTTATTGAACCACTGAACTCCATCGAACTAATATTTTTGGAGAAATATAATGTAGCAGAAATTAAATTCTAGTTTGCTATGTTTCTGCTCCCAATTTAATACTCAACCGTTTGGATTATACTGAGCTAGCGACTGGAATCTTATTGGTGGTCTCATCGAGTTTATGTCTTGCATAGTACGTAACAAAGTCTGTTTCAGTCTGAAATCTAATTGGGGGATGGGGGTATTAATATATACAGTAGCAGGTAACAGGGCATAAGTCACAGATAGGAGAACAGACGAAAAATATATGGTGGTTCACAATTGATTAACTAATACTGGGAAGTGAGGTACAGACTGGAATCTAACTGAGGAGTTAAGGTTGTTTAGACATGGAATCACAGGTAGTCAGGTGTGAGATATGGGCTGGAATCTAGTAGAGTGTTTCGGAGACTGGTGTTATGTATAGAATGAAAATGAGAGAACGGAATTTTATCGGGGATTTGGAGCATTTATTTATAGTTGAAAAATGTTGTTCTGGAAAAAACACATCAGGCCAGGCAGCATCCGAGGAGAATTCTGCTCCTCGGATGCTGCCTGGCCTGCTGTGTTTTTCCAGCACCACATTTTTCAACTCTGGTCTCGAGCATCTGCAGTCCTCACTTTCTCCGAGCATTTTTTATAACATAATGAACACTCAGAAGAGACATCCAGGCTGGAATCTGGTTACAGAGTAGGTTATATATAGAATAACAGATGACCAGGAGTGAGATACTGACTGGAATTAAAATCGTTCTGTTCATTAATATGTAAATCCCTGAGCTTCTCTTCCGTCACATTCTCGAAATATCTTCAAAAGATGAAAATCTTAACAGCCAACAAGGTATGTTCAATATATTATTTCGGTTGCATGACAGTGTAATCTTTTGCAACACATTCTGTATCTTATGATCATGCTCCACTGCCATTTGATGAAGAAGCAGCGTTCTGAAAGCTAATGCTCCCAAATGCATCTATTGGAATAAAACCTGGGTTGTTTAATTTTGAACCTTGTCCACCCCAGTCCAACGCCGGCTCCCCAAAATCTTAGTAGTTTCAGAAAAGGGATTACACAGCAGGGTCAGTCAGGTCGATAATTGACTGTATGGAAAGCAACAGAGTAGTTCAGAGTTCCTCTCTAGAACAGATATTCCGTTTTCAATTGAATTGAATATGAATTGAATTTATTTATTCAATTCCCGATGCACCGTGAAAAGCTTTATCTTGTCAGCAATGCAGGCAGATCACAGAGTTAAGTCGCATACATAAGTAAATAATAGGTAAACAGCAGCAAAAAAAAAACACAGGGACAGGCAAATGCGGAGACTTAGTGAGTCCATTCGGTAGGGTACAATGTGTTTTGAAACCGGCTGATGCGTGTGTTCAGGCTTCTGTACCTTCTCCATAATGGTTGGGGTTGTAGAAAAACGTTACCACGGTGGGATGGATCTTTGAGAATGGTGGCGGCCTTTCCTTGAATGCGAACCTGGTAGATGGATTCCACACATGGGAGGTTGGCCTTTGTGATTTTCTGAGCCAAATTCATCACTCTCTCTAAACATCTCTGATCTTGAAAGTTGCCATACCAGGTAGTGATACAACCAGGCAGAATGCTGTCAAGGGTGCACCGATAAAAGTTGGCAAGGGCATTCAAGTCACTCAAAGGAAGTCAGAAGTAGGAGGCAGATTTTGGGAAGAATAAATCATGTCAAACGGGTATGTCAAGATTTAAAATAATAATTGTTACAGGAGACTGTCCTGTCAGGGGCACAAAGAAGGGCTTTAGCAGCAGTAAGCATGAACCTAGGTTGGTTTGTTGCTTTTCTGGTGCCAGGGTGAAGGAAATCTCAAAATATTTGAAGCAGATTGTCAAAGGGGGGAGTACAAAGCCGGAAGTTGTATACATTTTGAGGAATGACATCGTCAAGGCAAGGATTAGGTATTTGCAGAGTGAGTATAAGATATAAGATACAAGAAAAAAATAACAGCACAATTAGTAAACGCTGGTTTACCTCCGGTCACAATTTCAAATGAGGGAAGAACAAGGCAGATAAATCAATGGCTGAAAAAGTGCAGGGATACGCTCATGAAATGGAGAGTTTTGTTTGGATCTGGACCAAGCACAGGCAGGTGGGACTCTTTAGTTTTGGTTTATGGTTAGTGTGGACAGGTTGGACTGAAGGATCTGTTTCTGTGTTCTATGGCTCTGTGAGTCCACGACATTAGAGTAGGCAGTCAAAAGACAGGTTAGTCTCTGCACATGCTCCCTTTGTCATCCACCCCATGGGCTGGGATACGGAATGGGGAGTATTGAGGGTCGTTGATATACAGTGGGTGCGTATTGGAGGAACGTCAGAATGGGTGGTTCAGGGGAGATGAAGACACAGAAGGGAGGGCAGTTAGGCAGGGACCATGGAAGGAGTAGGTGCTAAGTTTATGAGACGACAATGTTTACCAGGGTAGAGTGTGTAAAAGTGGGGTGGGAGGGCTGCAGTTTCAGGATTGAATGGCAGAAAAGGGAAGAAAGAATGAGAGAGAAAGAGAGAGAGGAAGTGAAACCAGAAGAAAGAAAGGAGCAGTGTGAAAACATACCTACAAAGAGTAAAGAAGAAATAAGATAGAAGAAGACAAAAAAGAAAGGCTATCAGGAAGAAACAGAGAGAGATAGTGTGAGGGAGAAAAAGGTTGAGGGAGAAAAAGGTTGAGGGAGAGATGTGGAATGTGAGAGATAGAGAGAAAAGAGGAAAGCTCAGACAGAGATAAACAGGAGTTAAGGAAAGACTTGACGTGATTACAGTGGTGATATTCTCCATTCAGGTTGGTCCCACCTCTCTCGATGTTCTCTCGCACTTCCTCTTTCCCTCTGGGGAGATACCCTGCTCCTGGGCCTTGCTTTGGGAGAGGCTGGTTCATGTTGGGAATGTGGGATATTAAAGAATCAAACTGGGATTGAGATTCAAGCACTCACCACACTCTCACACACAGAGACAGATATTACTGCACAGATACTCACTCCCTGCGCAGTGCACGTGATGAAAGGGACAGTGGTTGCCAGAACCTGTTTGAAATACCCCCAGGTCTGTCACTCAAAGGCGCCCCCTCCATTCAAGTCCCAGCTCACCCAGTCAGCTCCGAGCTCCCTCTTCCTGCAGCAAACCTCCCCCAGAGATGGAGCACAGCCAGAGTCATTTTGGTGGTAGGGACTGAGGGAGTTGTGAGAGAAAGCAGCAGATAAATAGTAGCACAGACCGCTTCTGACTGCTCCTGCTAATCATTTTACTGTCGTGGAATGAAAGCTGTACATATTGTCAATCTGATCAAATTCCTTTTGCCTTTGTGTTTTCTGATTGATCAATGTCAAAATCACAACTTGCCTGGAATCAAACCCAGGCTAACTGTTTGGAAAGCAGATGTGCTCTGCACAGCAGCATTATCACTGTCCACTTTAACTCAAATAATCCCCAAACACATTGAAAAATAATTTTCATGACAAATTAAACGGAGCTGATTTGTCCCACCGAATGTGATATTAGGTCAGGTGACAGTAACTGATCAAAAGAGGCAGATTTGAAGGAGCATCTGAAATGAGAGGGTGAGATAGGTCATTGAAAAGTGCAGAGAGTGTGTCCAGGAATCCCCCTGGATGGGCTTGAATTCCCCGCCAAACTATCAGCTGATTCATGGAAAGGAAGAAATGAACAAAAGGAATGATATCAGGGATTGAATGGAAATAAAGTAAATTACTGTGGAAAATAAACTTCCTATCGGAAAGCACAGAACTTTTTACAGGACATTATTTACTCATTATAACACTCTTCCTTTGGTCGGATGTGTAGATCAGTGAATTCAGTGATGAAGAGTGGAGAGGACTTGGTCGATGCGTTTCCCACTATGGGCCTGTAGTGAACAATGATACTTTCCTCCAGCCCACTTAGATATATATCGGTGTCACCAACTCAGAACTGATTGCATACGTTGAATGCATCTTTCGTGCATATATAACTCATCTTTCGTTTATGCTTTTGTTGTTCAGCTTTCTACTAACCGGTGTTCCTTGCTGACAGCACTTTACATTGGCCTTACCGCTGCAGTCCCGTTTATTTAGCTCCTCAGATGGAGTCAGTCCTTGCCCATTTGAAAATGAGTGTAATCACATTGGTTTTCCTCCTTCTCCTTCTGACCATTCATCACATGGACTCCTCGTTCCATTATCTGCTGGCTCTCTCACTGACTTGAATTTATTCATCAGTTTAAATACTTTCATAACTGGATATTTCATGGCACAATTTAATTGGTCTGTTAATTTTTTCCGTGTCGCCACAGAAATAAGTGCATTTATGCAGCAACTTATTTCAAACGTACGAATATCATTGTAATCCAAGGAACAACCAGTTTGAAAAAACCTTAAAACTTGCATCAACCACAACAGGATGAAGCTGTTGGAAATGGCAATCAGTAAAACCATAATTTTTTCTGCTCTCTATCTCTGGGTTATTTTCTATTTTTCCTGTGCCCTTAGTCCCTTATGCATCTTCAAAGCCACGAAGATGTGTCTGGCAGTAAGAATGTTGAGAAAGAGAATAAAAGTGAATGGGAACATTAGTGTTAAAAAATGTTCAAAGTACTTCAAACTTTCCCACCGGGCACGATTATAACTGGACCACGTCTTACATTCCCATGGAACATTGTTGATCATCTTTCCAGGTATATATCGAAATTAGTTGGGAATGTTCTGTAAGAAAACAAAATGCAGATTGCTGCTATAACCCTCTTTGCAGTTTTCTCTGTGCAATACTGAGCTTTCATCTGATGAAAACAAATGTCAACAAATCGATCAAAAGAAAAAGAAACGACAGTGAACCAGACAGAGCAAGCAATGGTCAAGTCACTCAGGGCACAGATAACAATACAAACAGGATTGATGTGCAGGAAACACTGTGGATATTAATATTTTGAAAATCAGTGAAGTACAACTTCAAAAATAAAGAAGTGTGCATCAGTGTTGCCATGGCGATAAGATAGTGAGTGGTGCATGAAGAAAGACCACACTTCTGCCGAACCAAGATTATATTTACCATGGGACTGACTATAGGAGAGAGAAAAAAGAATAAACAGATTTAAAGTTACTGATCAAACATTCCCTGATCCCTGAGCCCAGGCGCAAATAATGACAAAAAAATATTTTTTGATCCATGTCATATGAAGTTTAAAGAATCTGAACCACAGCAGTAATCTCTCTCTAAATGAATCACTTGTAGCTTTAAACGACAGAGACTAGAAACTGCACAGCAAATTGTTCACAAAAACACAGTCATGTGCTCAATTTTTCTTTCGATTGGTAGTAATTGATTTCCTCTGTTTTGCCGATTAACCTGACTGGCGGGATTTAACCTGACACCACGTCATCCACATAGTGACACCATGACTCGGTAAAACAAAGAATGGGAGACACCAACGTAGACATTGATTGCAAAATATCTGTGGAGGAAGGTTGAGTTTCAGTCGTTTTGTCACCTTATTTTTAACATTGTCAGTGAGTCTTCGGGTGAATCACTGTTGATGATTCCTGCTTTCCATTTATATATTTGGGTTTCTTTGGGTCGGTGAATTCATTTCCTGTGGTGATGTCATTTCCTGTAGTGAGGTCATTTCGTATTCTTTTTCTCAGGGGTGGTATATGGGGTCTATATCGATGTATTTATTGATAGAGTTCTGGTTGGAATGCTCTTCTTCTTGGAAATCTCATGCATGTCTGTGTTTGGCTTGTCCGAGGATGGATGCGGTAACCCAGTCAAAGTGGTATCCTTTCTTATCTGTATGTAAGGATACCAGTGAGAGAGGGTCGTGTCACTTTGTGGCTAGTTGACGTTCAAGTAGCGTGATGGCTAGTTTTCGGTCTGTTCGTCCAATTAGTGTTTGTTCCAGTTCTTGCACGCTATTTTGTAAATGACATTAGTTTTGCTTGTTGTCTGTATAGGGTCTCTCAAGTTCATTAGCTGCTGTTTTAGTGTGTTGGTGGGCTTGTGGGCTACCACAGCTAAAATAGCAACGAATGAACTTGAAAGAACCTCTTCAATAGACAATAGGGATTAAAACATGATTTCTTTGTAACTCTTAATTGGGATTTTTTTTTCTGTCAGACTAGTATTGGAGAGTGGAAGGTAAAAGATAGGTTTACGAAAAAAACTGTTGGAAATACATATTGGTGTTAATATTTTCTGTTTGACGTAAAGAATAAAGTTGTTTAATTTTAATGTAAATAGTGACTTCTGCCATAGTTCTTTGCCTCTCAAATTTTCCCAGATTACAGCAAGGAGTGACTATTTTCTGTGCTGCTGGTTTAAATTAGACGAGAGGTTTACCCCATGTCATAACAGTTTGGGAGCTTTAATCGGCAATTTGAACAAGTTTAGACACATCCACTTTGAGACGTATACAGGGTTTAATAGATTTGGAGTACGAGAAAGTCCAGTATATTTAAATAATTGCAGGTTAGTAAACTACATCTTTAAATAAAGCGTAGATGAGACAATTTGTTTCATTTAGGTGACTTGTGGTTGGTTAAATTAGAAGTGAGAGAACTGGCACATCAAATAGCCAAAGAGATTCTGGGATTTGAAGATTATTCTCAAATTTGCCAAGAAAGTTTAGACGTAAAGAAAAAGGACATATTTCTGGAATTAGCAAAGACGTTAGATTTGGATTTGACCAAGGACAAAAGCAAAGTGGACTTTATAAGGGAGTTACTCAAATACTTAAGACAATTGCAATAGAAGTATAAAAACTTACCAATGAGGAAAATGCTGTTAGAATATAAACAAAGAGAGAGCGAAGAAAGAGGAAGAGAGAGAGAGAGAGGGAGAGAGAGAGATGCAAGAGGAATAAAGAGAGAGAAGAAAGAAAAAGAGAGAGAGGAAAAGGAACGAGAGAGAAGGTTCTTCACTGAGCAAAAAGAGAGAGAATTTGAACTTGACAAGTTTGGATTTAGTCAGCAAAGTCAAGTTAACTAGATGGAGATTAAAAGAAAAGGTAGTGATGTATACAGATATGTCAAAACTCTGCCACATTTTGATGAGAAAGCTGTTGACGCCTTCTGTATTTGATTTGAAACATTGGCTTCGCAAATGGAGTAGCCTGAGCATTCATCGGTAATGCTCGTTCAGACTAAAGAGATAGGCATAGCTAGTGTCGTTAGATGAGGGGGGTCAAGAGATTATGAAGAGGTCAAACAAGCTATTTTAAGTGTTTGTGAATTGGTACCATAAGCGCATAGACAGCTGTTCAGAAACAAAAAAAGAAGGAAACAGTTCAGACTTCTGTTAAGTTCGAAAGAATTAAGCATAATCATTTTGATAGATCAGAGCGTGCTTTAAAAATAGATCGGACTTTTGAGGCTTGAAGAGAGATTATTCTGCTGGAGGAATTCAAAAACTCACTTCCAGAGATGGTAACAATTCACATGGAGGGACAGAAATTTCAGGAAGTGTGAAGGGCAGCAGATTTTGCAGATGAATACATGGTGGTGCATAAGACAAGCTTCTGGTCAGAATTCCATCATGCGTGGGATAGAAGTTGGGGGAAGGGATAATTCTACACTATAAAACCAAGAGTAGAGAGCACTGGCAAGAATTTATCACAGGATAAGAAATGAAACCCAAGAGGGTGGACTGGAGGCGAAAGGCCTCAGGTGTTTCCACTGTCGTAAAATGAGAAGTATTTAGTCACAGTATCGCTTGTTAAAGAAAGGTGCTGTGGGAAAAAGCTGTGGTAAAAGAAGCTCTGCCAGTGGCATTAGTGAAAATAGTTATGGAAACCTCAAGGAGAGCAAAGAAGTGAAGGGGAGTGCACAGCTTAGGCAGGGGCGTGGTATAGAGCTAGTACCTGATCTCGACAAGGAATTCGACTGTGTGGGTGAAGTTTACTCAGAAAGAACAGGCAAGAAGGACAAGAAGTTATAAGTTTGAGAGACACAGGATCTAACCAGTCTCTAATAGTAAAGAATGAGTGAATATGCACTGTTTCTGATCTGTTGCCCGAGAGTGTGGTCGGGATAGATGGACAGAACCTAAGCCTTCCCCTATGTCAGATCAGTTTGGAGTGCCAACTCAAGACTATGGAATTAAGAGTGCAAGTGAATGAAAGAGTGTCAATTCCCGGAATCCGGTTTGTCCTTGGGAAAGATTTGACAAGGTCCAAGGTGGTCTCTTGTTGTGGAGAAACTGAGGAGTTAAAATAGAAATATGACAGCATTTTCCCAGACTGTGTGCTAACCAGATCCCACTATCATAAGTCACAGAACAAAGCAAAAACTAAACAGAAAGATGAAGGAGTTCAGGTTCAGTTAGCAGACACCCCGCTTGATATAATGGTGCAAAAGAAAACCTGAACAGGAAGAGGGTCAGACAGAAGTGTTTAGTACTGAAAGGCTAAATGACTTGGAATAGAAAGACCAGACGATGAAAGATACATACGAAGATGCGTCCTCTGAAAAGGACGAAGAGGATATTCCTGAGGTTTATCATCTGAGAGATAGACTCCTAAGACGGAAATGCAGTCCACAGCAGGTTAGTGCAGAAGAAAAATGGGCTGAAGTGCACCACATTGTGCTGCCGGTAGCATATAGACAATAGGTGTGAGGTATAGACAGTTCAGGTAGCACATGAACTACTGTACAAGGTCACTGAGGTGTGAGCAAGGCTCAGACTAAGGTAAAAAAAAATTTACTATTGGTCTAGAATGCACAAGGATGTGGTTAACGTTTGCTGTTGGTGTCATACATGCCAAATGCCAAATCCTGCATTTGACGAACCATACATATGGGTTATAATCGGTCCCCTCCCGAGAAGTAAAATTGGGAACCAGTACTTGTTAATCACAATGGATGTGTCTACCAGATTTCCACCGGCAATTCCATTCAGAGTATCAACACAAAAAGGGCAGTAGAGAAGTTAGTAGTTTTTTTCACATGGTGTGGGCTACACAGAGAGATTCAGTTGGACCAAGGGTCAAATTTTACTACTGGGCTGTTAAAGCAGGTATACAACACTTTAACTCAGGTGCGTATCATCCTGCATCACAGGGAACTTTGGAAAGGTGGCATCAGACCTTGACGGCCATGTTGCGAGTGTACAATCGGGATTATCCAATTGATTGGGATAAAGGTGTCCCATTCGCATTGCTTGCCATTTAACATGACCAAATGAATCTACTCAGTTCACTCTCTTTGAGTTAAAATTCAGACATGAAGTGAGAGGTCCTTTGAAGTTAATTCTAGATATGCTTACGGACCAAAGTCAAGATCTCACAAGTTGATTTTTTGATTGGAAGTGAGGGAGAAGTTAAATAGAGTAGGTGAGTTGGATAAACAGCACCTGAAGAGGGCACATCATAGAATGAAGCAGGTGTCAGATAACATCTCTGAGACTCGGACGTTTTTCCGAGGTGATGGCGGGTTAGTACTGTTACCAATAATAGGAGATCTCTTCAAAGCCAGGATTAGTGTTCTCTAACAAATTGAGAAAACATTGAGTCAGGTGAACTGTTTAGCAAAGATGCCAGATCGAAAAAAAAAAACTGTACTGGACATGTCATGTGAACATGTTGAAAAAGTGTTGGACTGGAGAGAAAGAACTGGAGAAAGAGGTGTTAGTTATTGCCTCACAGAGCGAGGAATCAAATCCAGGTGTCGTGGATTTTTATGTGTCTCACAATACGTGAAATATGCCGACGTCCTTGGGGAGTAGATTAGGTTAGTGAAATATTTGTCTCAGGAGCAAAGTGCACAGTTGAAAGGTTTGTTACTGCAGTATGAGGACATGTGTAGGAATAAGTTCGGGAGGACTAATGCCATTGTAAATGAAGTAGATATGGGGAACACTATTCCAATAAAACAACAATCTTATTGGCTTCATCCTTTCAATGCTAGGCAGCTCCAGAAGGAGTTTGAGGCCATACTCAATCAGGATATCATCGAACCAAGCCAGGACGAGTTCAGTTTGCCGATCGTCTTAGTTACCAATCTGGATGGGACTCAATGATTTTCCATGGACTATTGGAAAGTCAACACCATTACAAAATCGGACTCAGACCTTATACCAAGATCGGAGGACTGTGTCGAGAAAATCGGACAAGCCAGTTACATCACCAATTAGACTTTCTGAGTGGTTACTGGCAGGTACATCATCAGAGATGGCGAAATATATTTCTGCATTTGAAACTCCAAATGGGCTATATCAATTCACAGTGATACCCTTTGGAATGAAGAACACTTCTGCCACATTCCAAAGACTCATGAACTGAGTTGTTCCTGTGTTAACAAACTGCACAGTCTATTTGGAAAATGTAGCAATCTTTATTAAGTCCTGAAAAGATCACACGGTACAGTTGACAGAGCTCTTTGAACGACTACTGGAAGCAAAACCGGTAATAAAAGTAAACAAAACTGAATTCGCGATAGCAGAGGTGACATTCTTGGGACATAACATCGGTCATTGAAGGTTGACCACACGGAATGTAAAAACGAAGGCCATCTAGATTTGCTTTTCCAACCTCGCAGAAAGAGTTGCTTCAATTTCTGGGACTAATCAAAGCCTATCGAAAGTTTGATCCAAACTTCAACAGTTTAGTGGCACCGCTAACCGATTTGCTGAAGAAGAACTCAAAGTATCGCTGGACAGAAACATGCCAAGGAGCATTCAACCATTGGAAAGCAATATTGACCTCCAAACCAGCTTTACCTACACCAACATTTTAAACTCCTTCAAAGTTGCCGTCGATGCTAGTGACATAGGATTTGGAGTTGTACTCCTATAGGAAGATGAGGATAGGATTGAACTGCCAGTTGGTTACTTTTTGAAGAAAGTCAGCATCCACCAGATGAAATACACCACGATCGAAAAAGAACTATGGAGTTTGGCACTGGCCTTACAACATTTTAATATGTATGTCACAAATAATGTGTCAGAGACGGTTGTGTACACGGATCATCAGCCTATTAGATTCTAGTAACGCTTTAAAGACAAAAGTATGAGATTATTTCATTGGAGTTTTATGCTACAGACTTTACTTTTACAAATTGGAAATGTTGCACTTCATAAGAATGTCATCGCAGATGCGTTATTGGTTTTAATGGATAAAGCATAGATGTGGTTGGCATCAATTCAATGTTATATAGAACTTAGATTAAAGTCATACGTATATTATGGTAATGTTGTTAACAAATGGGGGGCAGGGGGCGATGAATGAAGCCATATTTCATTATGATAGCTCATGTTTGCTTAAGGGGGAGGTTTTATGAATATGTAGGTGTGTACTGTACCCTTAAGCGAGGGAGGAAGCTGGGAAAGACTGACTGAAGGCACAGAGTGTGCTGAACAATTTAAAAATGGAATATTTGCTTGAATCAAATAGTAGGACCTGTGTTTCCAGGGAATAAAAACAAATTGAAATTTGTTCAATCAGTTTAAATTATGCCCCAGATATCAAAATCCAAACGAATTTGAAGTTTACTGTTTGCGATGACATCAATTCAATGAATTGATCCGATGTTTTAGGGTATAAAACCGGACATTTCCATAGCTGGGGGAGAACTGTAAAGAACATGCACAAGTATATATTGCTAGCTGAATAACTCTCTGAAAGCTACCTGTCCATAAGAAACGTTGTGCAGAAGAAGACTGAAGAAACGATGATCCAGAAAAAGAAAGGAAAACATGGAGGAAAATCTGCAACGCTGGCTGGTTTTGAAACATGATTTCTTTTGTAAATCTTATTTGGATTTATTTTTACCGGACCATTATTGGAGAGTGTTATGTAAAGGTTAGTTTTAAGAGAAAGGAGTTGGAAATAGCTAGTGTTTTAATGTTCTCCATTGGACGTAAAGAATAAAATTGTTAATTTATACTTTAAGTAGTCAAAGCTGGGATAGTTCTTTGCCTCTCGAAATTTAACAGTATATGACACGAGCTGAGCTTCTCTGTGTGTCGGATTTAAATTTGCAGGGAGGTTTACACATGCTGTGACAAATGATCATTCTCAGCCCTGTCTCATGGCCGGTTGAGCCATAGGTTTGTTTCCACAGGGAGTTTAGTGACACTGAGATCACTGATTGGCAATCCAATTGTCTTGAGTCACATGCTCCTCACAGAGACAGAGAGTCATTGAGATTGTTAGCGTGGGAACAGGCCCTTCGGCCCATCTTCTCAATTCCCTCTCGTCTTCGATTTTCCTATCCTGAGTAAAAGCTGTGGGCTATCAACTTAATCCATGCCTATCATGATTTTACTCGATTAACACTTTGAATGAGTGACTTGTACTTTGGGGATAGGTGGACATACTGGCCTTGTTTCTGTTAGAGTTTAGATGAGTTAAGGATAACCTGATCAAAGTGTACAAGGTCTCGAATGATCTTGACATTGCGGATGGGCGATGGATGTTTCTCCTTGTGGGTGAGTTCAAACTTGGGACATGGTTTTAAAATGAGTTGGGTTGGGGTGGGGAGGGTCACCCTTTTTGGTCAGAGATGACAATTTTGTTTTTCGGGCTGTGTAACTTTGGAACTTTCTGTCCCAGAAAGTGATAAGAATGGGGACAATGAATATTTATAAGTTAAGGTTATTCTGGGCAGATGGGAATGTGGAGCTATAAACATCAACATACCAGCGATAATATTCTGAAATAGTGGAGTTCGTTCCACTGAGCAAGTGATTTACTTTAGATCCAGTTTCATGTGTTTCTGTGTAAGAATTCCATATTTGAAACTTAATGATTATGATCAACGGCTTTAATATTAACCTTATTGTTTTGTGTTTGTGTGTGTGAGAGACAGAGTGTGTGTTTTTGTAATTGAGTTCCTGTGTTTGTTGATGTGAGACTGTGCCTGTCTGTCTGCATATGTTCATCTGAGCGCAAAGTCTGAGTGTCACGATCTATAAACCCCAACCGCTCCTGTCCTAGTAATAATTCACAAAACACACAGACCCCTGTACACTCCCACACACTCCCACAGTCTCTCACACTCGATACCAAACCCCCGCTTCTCTCACTGTGTCACAGACGGTCACCGACTATGGCACACCCACATAGTCTCTCAAACTCAATTTCCCACATTCAGTCTCTCACACGTTGCAGAAACTGCTTCACAGTCACACCTCCTCACTCTTTTTCACTCGCTACCATTATATCACACTGTGCACTGCAGTCCCAGACACATGCACACACACACACCATGCACATTCATATCATTTTGCACTCTGTCACTCAAACAGATGTAGTCACATGGTCTTCCACATTATCACACACCCTTGTGCAGAGAGACACTGTCACACATGCACACAATTTCATCTGTTCAATCATATGGTCAAACACCTTGACTGAAGAGTCAATAACAAGGGGAACACGTTTAAAGAGAAAATTAGGAGTTTTTAAAAAGTGCATTTGAAGGTACGTTTCCTACCAGAGAGTTCTAGGAACAAGGAATTCACTGTGTGAGAGGGTAATTGGAACGGGAGACTTCCCAATCTTTAAAAAGCACCTGGATGATCACATGGTATAGGTAAGGCTCTCAGCCTAGTCTGGAAAGTGGGATTAGTATCGGAATGAGTGTGGTTTTGGTAGCAGAGACTTGATGGGTAGAATGGTCTCTTCTGCATGGTGTTACTCAATGATTTTGTGATATCACCTTCCCAACATTCCCAACAGGATGGAAGCATTCTCTCAATTCATTGCAAATATCCTTGTAGATTCTTTCCATTCTGTTTTCCTGGTTTCCTGGTTAGAAACGTCCACATGAAGAGTGTTCATTATCTGGTAGGTGAATCTTCAGCCTGACCCAGCTCGGTGAATTTCCTGTGTTAATCGGACACACAGGGATTGCAGAAATCCAAATAATGCGTGTGCATGTGTGTGTATGTGTGCATGCCTGTATGTAGAGGTGTGTGTGTGCAACTGTATGAATGCGTGTGCACAACCACGCTTCTGCATCATAAGATTGCAAGGCTTTACACCATGTTAGAGTACTTCTTGCGCTCTGTTAGTCAAGTCAACATTAATTCTAGATTTGGTGCATCGCCAGGAATATTAGCAGGTGCCAACCAGGAATAATCTTAGATAACAGTTCCCATTATTGCTGATAACATTACTCAATGCATTGTCCTGTGAAGAACAAAGTAGCAGTCAGTGCCAATATATTACCTTGTCGTTCTTGGACTAAACAATGTTATTAAATAACAGTTTATTGAGGATTTGCTTTCATTAGCATGATTCCACGACAACAATGTCTAAAGGAATTGCCTTTACAAAATATACCCAACACTTTAGGTTCATCTTCCCTTCTCCAGGTTTAATTTTTGGGAATTCATGGCCTGAGCTTTATAATTATCCCCCAATGATCCAGACACACTGAGGTAGAAAACCATCCCTTGTTTGTTAAAGGACTGCCACTAATTTTTTCGAAAAATAATCTATTGTATGATTTCATTTACTCTCAGGGAAATGGTTTGAACCATAAAGGAGGTGAAATTAAGGATCTCAGATGGATTTCACAAGGAAACAGGAAACGCTATTGTAGCCTTTGGCGTTCTTGGTAAGTCAATGTTATTTTTCTTCGTGGATCGTGAATGTCATGTTGTTAATGGAGCAGATTTCAGGACTAGTCCTCATTGCAGTGTCACTTATCCAGCAGAAGGAACTAGGGAAGACAGACTAGGCGATGCACGTTTACGATTAGCACCTCCAGGATGAGTATCAGCGAAGAAAATCAACTCTTTGACGTTAATGCAATGCTTGTGTCCAAACGGAATGTTTTGTTGGAGTCAAGAAATGTTTAGCAATTACCCAGAAATTATTTAGACATTGCAATTAATGAAATATAAAGTTTCGTAGAAGAGTACAGACATTAAATCTTCAATGTTGCTTTGTCCTCAACAAATTTTCAGTCCAATCATCTACATTATAAAAGCAAATCTTTGGCAAACTCAGTGTAAAATGACCTCCGTCTATGACACAAACATTTACTGTGGGTTTTGTTTTAATGGAAGTCCCACTTCTAATCTCTTTTCCCTCCCTCTTACAACAAACCTACTGACCACCATCATTCTCTCCAGTGGAAATTGTGGACTTTTTAAATGTATCTGGGCATGCATGATTGCCATGGTAACTGGTGATTTTTGTCAATATCATTTTCTATCATATTTTGAGTTATCACTTTACTCATTCATCTCTATGCTACACTGCCGTTTGCAAGTTCATTCTCTGTGTTAATCCTGCCACATTGGATATGTCTGTGTGGTTCATTGTCTTCGCTTTAACTGACCATTTTGTAAAGATCAGTTGTCAGCAGTTTAAATTAAATTACTGCTCAGTGAGAAATGTCACTGTGATTTTAACCACACTATCTTCCCTAATTTCTTTGGAGAACATATCCTTCTGATTTGCATATGACCAATGTGGATTTCACCAGTGTCATCGTTTCCCCTACCCCCACCTCATCCCTGCTCCAGGCTTCCAGCTCAGCACTGCCTTCGTGACGTGTCCTCCTTGCCTATCTTCCTTTGCAAATGTCCCCTTCACTCTCCTATCTAACCTATCACCTTCATCCCCACCCTCATTCACCCATTGTACTCTTTGCTACCTTGCCCCACCCTCATCTCTGACCTATCACTTCCAGCCCCACCCCCATTCACCTATTGTATTCTATGCTACTTTCTCCCCAACCCCACCCCATCTCATTTATCTCTCCATTTGCAGACATCCAGCCTCTATTTCTGATGAAGGGCTTTTGCCTGTAACGTCGATATTCCTGCTCCTCGCTGCTGCCTGACCTGCTGACCTTTTCCAGCAACACTCTAATGTGGACTCTGCATATGATCCCAGCCTTGTCTGGGGCTGCGCTCCAATATGGACCTTAATACAGCGCCTGCAGGTGAGGCTTGCTCTTGGTTGAGAACTATTTTAATTGAATGGCTGTTTTTTTGTTTGATATTACTGTTGACAGTCCAGCGTATTTTAGTGACCAGCAAAATCCATAGGTCACTGCGGGGCCTCAGCAATGAGAATAACACCGACACAGAGATGAAAACCTGAAAGAAATCCATAGTGTTACTGTTCAGTGCGTCAGGCAGTTTTGACCTATTGTGGCTAACAGCAGTCGTTAACTTCTTCAACAGTAAACTCACCACAACAGCGTATTACTGAGGGGATCACACAGCTCCAACATATATTGCCACTGAATCGGGGTACGTTCTCATGTAAATGAGTTCCTGTACCAACTCATGTATTTATGTAGCTATACAAACCAATTTGAGGGAAGAGATGAAGAAGATGACGAAATCTCCTTTCCTTTTGAAATTGACTTTGGTTTAAAAAAAGTTCAACCAAACGATTCTTCACAAAATAAGTAAATATCAACATGTGTTCTCACTCAGAACATCCTATTCAGATATGGCTGAGGATTGCAATTGTGAAAATTAAAAGTTCTCGAAATACATATTTTCAAACTGTACACCTGCTCGTTTCTCAGGGGGAAATATTCGCCATAGTGTTTACCCTACGTCCAGTAAAATCATTGTCACTGTTTGACCTGCCAAGGGCTAACGTCACAAGAAATTCTTTTCATTCAGCAGCATCGCTGTTTTAATCCTGAACAGCAGTTCATTCTCTGAATTGCACAGTCTCACCTCCATTTCCCAGATGGTTGGGACTGCCAGCTTCTGCTTCTATTCTGATCTTCTGAATAGAAGGTTCTGAGAGAAGGTTGGCTAGCTGGTCAGCTGGTTTATGATACACAGTGATGCCAACAACTTGAGTTCAATCCCTGTCACTGACTTAGGTTCAATCCCTCTCACTGACTGAGATTACCACGAAGGACTCTCCTCCGCAACCCAAAAATGGAATACAGAACCAGGAAATAATGTCTGTCTCAGTCGAACAGTTATTGCTGTGGAAATCATCACTACACTGCATTTTCTAAGCAGGTTGTTGTAAGATATTTAGAAATCAAACAAAGCCAGTAGTGTATTATGATAAATAAAACAAGAATACCAATTAGTCCATAACCTACGAGGATGGATCAACCAGGACGGATAAAGGGTGGCCTGCAAATGCAGCATATTTGAATTTCTAAAGTACATTTATAATGTTCTCAAAGCACGTGGTGATGGGGTGAGTATGCAAGTTTAGAGCGGGAATTGAATCATGATGATAAACAGATTGAGAAAAAATGGGTCATTTGCAGGTCGTTAAACTGTAATGAGAGATCAGTGCTAGTACATTCATAGTCACAAACTGTACTGAAACTAATATAGAGTGAAGAAGGAAATTAATTAGTCTACCAGTAGGAGTCTCCATTAGGAACATATAGTTAAGGTGAGTAAACAAAAAATAGCAGATGGAGTATAATATTGTGCATTATCCATCTCATATTCAGCATGAGCAAGCAAAATATTCATTAACTGAAATAGACTGGAGAATGGTAAAATACAGGGTAGTCTAGGTGACCTATACAATCGAAAGATAGTTATCAGACAAGTACATCGATAAATTAACATGGAGAAAGAAAAGCTTTTATTGTTGAAGAAAAGCTCGGAAACAGACATCCAGCATTGACCATCTTTATTCACGATGTATGTATATCATAGGAAGTATTCAATGAACTGCTCCGAAATGCAATCAGCTATAAGGGTTTATACAGTACCTCAACTGACACAATACTAGCAAATAGCCACAAGATGACCTATTTTCACTTTCTTATACATGCAATCTTGCCAAAATGTGCAGAGTCACAGTCATAGAGATGTACAGCATGGAAACAGACTCTTCGGTCCAACTCGTCCATGACAACAAGATATCCCAACCCAATCTAGTCCCACCTGCCAGCACCTGCCCATATCCCTCCAAACCCTTCCTATTCATATACACATCCAGATGCCTTTCAAATGTTGCAATTGTACTAGCCTCCACCACTTCCTCTGGCAGCTCATTCCATACACATGCAACTTTCTGCCTGGGTTTAAACGTCTGTTGATTTCGGTTTGCGCAAAGAATATGTAGTTACATTGCTGATTTAACGATATTCTACGAATAAAGTATTTATGATTTATGCATAAAAGTTTACTTTTAATAATGTTCGCTTTCTTATGGGTCAAACCTTAATCTCTTTAATTCCAAGGTAGGTTCAGACAGTCACATATAATCATTGCCATACTGTTCATTTCAAATTTCTCTGAGTAGTAATTTTGTAGTCACAGACTGCTTTTTGCTGTTTGATTTCATGTATCACTGGACATCCCCGTGCGTCCAAAGAAACTTAACAAACAGGCGAAATTCACAACTGATCTTGGAGGAACGTGTATGAGAGATATCACAGCACAGAAACAGATAAGTGAATCGTTTAAAGTATAGCCTTGATGGAAATCTAAAATAAGAGAAGAGTGGTGTTTTATTGAGATCTGTCTCTTGATTAAGCTTTAAAAATATAAGCAACTAGTATGAAGTTAGCATGGAGCAGTAAGACGGTGATATTTTCTGGATCTGTGAATATGGGAGTTTCCAGAGATTCCTTGTGTTACTGAGGATAAAATCTGCAATAAATGTCTTTGGTTCTGAATCCTATTAGATCGAATAGATCGGCTAGAGTGACAGGTAAACACAATGAGGAATTTAGAAGAGCAAGGGGATGTAATCTATGGCAGTTGTAGGAAGGAAGAAAAGCCGCAGATACAGACAGATAGATGGGTTAACTCCAGGAAAGGTAAGATAGTTAGGCAGTTAGTGCTGGAGTCTTCTGTGACTGTTCCCATCTCAAACAAGAATGCTGTTTTGGAAGAGATGGATTCTCAGGGAATGTAGCACGACCCAGTTTCTGGTATTGAGACTGACTGTAATGTAATTAGGGGTATGTCGATTTCCGAATACAAGTGATCAGATGTGTTTGCAGATACTCGAGGAAGAGGCACAGACAGACGTTTCTGTGGTCAGCAAGGATAAATCTGAATAGTGTGTTGCCTCGATGGTGCCAGGGTCAAGAATGTCTCAGAGAGGGTGCAGAATGTTCTCGTGGGGAAGAGGGCCCAGCAAGAAGTCATGGTACACATTGGACCCAAGGACATAGGATGGGAAAATGATGAGATTCTGAAGGGAGAATATTAGAAAGAAGGTCCTTGAGGGTAGTAATATCTGGATTACTCCCGTTGCTGAAAGCTAGAGAGGGGAGGATTAGGAGGACAGAGCAGATGAATGTTTGGCTGAGGAGCTGGTGCATGGGAGAAGGATTTACATTTTTAGATGATTGGAATCTCTTCTGGCGTAGTAGTGACCTCTACAAGGAGGATGCATTGCATCTGAAATGCAAGGGACCTAATATAAGGCAGAGAGGTTTGCGAGAGCTGCTCAGGAGGATGTAAACTAGTAAGGTGTGGCAGTGTCCAGCCCAGGCACCCGCCACCTAGCACAATCCGACCCTGGTCACACTCACCGCCACGGCCTTTCCTTCCATCAGTCACTTGAACCCGCAAGTACGGAGATGCGGATTCCTGAGCAAAAGCTCCCTGACGACAGCTGCTACTCCTGCCGGAACGTAGGCGTGACGTGATTGGACCATGTTCCAGACAGTGATCAGTTCCTGGTATAAGATAAGCAGTGTCCTGCGGGCGACATCCAAATCATCACGGTCGATGAACAGGAGCTGCGTTTCTTAATTCAGGTTACGTACCTGATGGCGCACTACCTAGGAGAAGGCTCGATGTAAAGGTATCGCTGCAAGGTCTAAAGGCAGATCTTCATTATCTTGGTGTGAACGCATACCAGCAACTCAATGGGGATACTCAGGATCTTTGCAGCGACCCAGTGCATCTTTTTGTACCATAGAAAGTGAACCAATATTCTCTGGATATCAGCAACAAAACCGAGGAGGAGGGACTAGTTGATATCACAGCAAGGCAGCTACCAGCTGATTTATGACCAGTACTCGACTCCTGTCAGACAGCTCTCAGAGCAGTCCCGTCCAGCGGCCTAGGTAAAGCCGAGACTTTGGCCTCCAGCTCCTGCCAGACCACTGCCCAGGGTTCCTCTGCTGGTCTGAGGTAATTCCAGGTGGGGGAGATGAGTGGTACTCCAGCCGAACCCCTGTTACGCCTCTGGCAGAGTTCACCCGCCACGGACCGACAATTAGTCCATCTGGCCCAGTTGATCCTGGTGGGAGATGCTGCTGAGTACATCACCTGGCATTAGCGCATCGTCCCCAGGTCAGCCGTGCTGGTGAAAGTGAGGAGCATGGCGTCAGCGCAAGCCGAGAGGATCACCCCCATATCCACGCCACGCAGAACCAGCCTCGACAACCTCCTTCACAAGAGACACAGGAAAGGCTCTACACACAGGGAATACAGCTGGCAGGACTGGGGGCAGCCTTAACGTACTCCTCTCCCAAAGCAAAGGGGCACGTCAGGGATCCGTTGACTTTAACCAGACATCTGCAGCGGTGTCGAAAAGTTCGGAACTGCATCCGGAACCGGAATGCCCACAGAGTCCCGAGCAGATACGCGTGATTGACCCTGTCGAACCCCTTCACCCGGTGGAGAGCCTGGAAGGGTCTCAACAGACAAGCTCGTCGACAGAAATGGATCGGGTCCCGGACCAGGCGGACTTTGATGTGGATCCTTCAGCTGGGGACTGTGTAGGAAATGTTCGGGTGAATCATATGGGCCAGCTAGGAAGCCAAGCCGGAAGACAACACCCTGGCGAAGATTTTGTAGTCCGTGACGATGAGGTAGACTGGAAAACAGTACTTCACTGAAAGAAGGACCTCTTCTTCAGCAGCAGGACCAGGACCGCCCTGCACCAAGAAAGTGGCAGCTCTCTGGCAGTTAAACACTCCCTCAGGAACTGTGCATAATCGCTCCCCAGGACGTCCCAGGAAGCCCTGAAGAACTGCACAGTCAGCCCCAGGGACTTGCCTTTCAGAGATTGTTTATATACGGAGCTTGTGGAGAGACCTACACATGGACGGCTCTGGAGATATTGTTTATATACAGAGCTTGTGGAGAGGCTACACAGGAAGAGCTGTGGAGAGATTTCTTGAAATCCAGACACCAAAAGCTAAATGCTGGATTATTTGAGGATTCGTGTTTTTTTTTTACATTTGCACATTTAATTATTTGATATTCTTAATATTAATATACTTGTCTTTACTATGTTTTGCATGCTCCATATTAAATCTGTGGTTTAGGAAAGGCAGTTTATTTTTAGATACTTGGTGCTATTCAGTACTTCTTCATTTTCGACTTCATTTCATTGAAGACAGGCAGGAGACCCGAAGTGCGACGACCAGTTGATTTTGAGAAGTGATAACACAGCGCGATCAGTCAAACAGATGATTGACTGTCTAGAAAGGGAAGAGGATAGTTCATACGTCTCCTGCGGTTATTCCTCTCTCTGTTCTGTTTGAGGTGATGTTGAAAGAGTTAGTCCCACAGAGGTAAATAGAAATAGTAGCCAGATCCTGGACACTAAGAATTGATCTTATGTTCAATGGGTTTGTCAAGATTGAATGAATAATTGTTATCGTGGACTCTGCTGTCGGGGGCACAGACAGGTGATTTTGCAGTAGTGAGTGTGAATCCAGGAGAGTATGTTCCTTTTCTGGTGCCGAGGTAAAGGAATTCTCAAAACGTGTGAAGCATATTGTCAAAAGGGAGAGTGAAATGCTGAAAGTTATTACACACATTGGGAGGAATGGCATATTCAGTGGAACGGGTTAAAGCTTTACAGAGTAAGTCTAAGAGGTTAGTTAGAATGTTACAATACAGAACATCACAAGTCATAATCTCTGATTTCCTTGCAATGCCACTTTCATTTAAAAAAGGAATAAAAGGCGAGGGCAGATAAGTAATGCCTAAAGAGCTTGTGCAATGTGAATTATTCCATTTCCGGGATAATTGGGATATCGTCCGGGACAGAAAAGACCTGTTCAAAATAGGTGGGTTCACTTGAACTGGAAAGGGACCTGTATCCTGGTAGGGAGATCTAATAGTTTACGTTCAAGAGCCTGAAAACTTTTAGAGATGGGAGTGGGGCTTCCTAAATAACACAGAGAAGAAAAAGAAATGTGAGGGCGGTTCTGAATCAGAAAAGAGCAAGTTAAATAGAAAGAAAGAGACTGGACCAAGTCAGTGAATCAAATAATTCTAAGAATTTAAACTGAGTTTATTTCAATGCAAGAGGTCTGACATTTCTGACTGCTGAATTCAGGGCATGTATGGGAACATGGGAATGGGCTGTTGCAGTTATTATAGAAAGCAGCCTGAGGGCAGGACAAGATCAGCTGCTGAAAATTCTGGGTTTTAGATCTTACAGGAAGGATGGTAAGAGAGGCAAGACAAGATGGGGGAGTGGTATTTTTAATTCAGAAAATCATTTTTATTGTACTTAATGTAGCTATTACTGAGGGACCACATCGTGAAAATGTATGATTTCAAACTAGAAATAAGAAAGGGATGTTCACGTTCATGAGATTGGACAATAGGCTTACCAACAGTAAGAAGGAAATGCAAAAGAAAATATTTTGAGCTCTCATTATTATGTGAAAATAAAAAGGTTGTCAAAATAGGGGTTTTAATTTTCCAAACACTGAATGAGACTGCCACAATGTTAAAGTTTTGGATCATGAAGAATTTATAAATGTGTTCAAGAAAAAATTTCTCAATCAATACATTCATGTTCCAGCTAGAGAAGGAGCAAAACTTGAACCTCATAGAATCCCTACAGTGCAGATCTTTCAGCCCAACAAGTCCACACCAACCTTGGAAGAGGATCCCACCTGGACCAATGCCCCTCTCCTATATTTCCTTTGGTCAGCACACATAATCTGCACATCGCTAGGTACGATAGTGCAATGGCCAACCATTCCAACTTGCGCATCTTTGGACTGTGGAAGAAAACCAGAGCATCTAGAGGAAACCCACACAGACAGAGGGAGAATGTGCAAACAATCTGGAAGCTCAGGCACTGTATGGAAGAATGGGTTCGCTCCTGTCCAGACTTCCTCAGGGAATTTTCTGATCCACACAGGTCATAGTCCAGCAGGTTTAATTGGAAGTAAACTAGCTTTCGGAGCGATGCTCCTTCTTCAGGTGAAAGTGGAGGGCTCAATCTTAACACAGAATGTTTCTCACATATTTACAGTGTGATGTAACTGATTATACTTTGAAAAATTGATTGTTCAGCCTTTCATCTGTTAGAATAAAGTAATAGTTTCACTTCTTTCGTGTGTAAATCACAAAATTTTTTTTTAAGTTGCATTCTTGGGTTAGCTATTAGCAATGGTGGTAGATAGACAATATGTTGAAGGTTACGAAGAGAGATTGACTGAACTCGAACTTTTTTCATTGGAATAAAGAAGGAAGAGAGGGGACCTAATTTAGGTATACAAGATAATGAGAGGCATAGAAAGAGTTGATAGCCAGAGACTTTTTCCGAGGGTAGAAATTGTTAACACGAGGGGTCATAGTTTTAGGCTGTCTGGAGGAAAGTATAGAGGGGATGTCAGAGGTGGGTTCTTTCCGCAGAGAGCTGTGAGATCATGGAATGCGTTGCCTGCAGCAGTTGTGGAAGCGAGGTCATTGGGGATATTTAAGAGACTGCTGGACGTACATATGGTCACAGAAATTTGAGAATTCGTTCATTAGGGTTACCTTATATAAGGATCAATGGTCGGCACAATATCGTGGGCTGAAGGGCCTGTTCTGTGCTGTACAATTCTATATTCTATGAGTGGGAATGTAACACTTACAATTTGGAGGACAACATGCCTGTGTGGGTCACGTTGGTCAGTGGATGATCAGTCAGTAGAATTTCTTGAAAAAGCCAACCAGGAGTTTGGACAAAGTAAATGTATGAAGTTTACAATCTAGCAAACACTGATATGGCGCTGGAATACAATGGACAGAGGTAACAATGGAATGAATGACTGTTTCCTCGATTATGAGTTGTGAGGCAGGGGGATGGTGTTAGAAGCTGGTTTGCAAATGGAAACAATGGAATTAATAGCTGTTTTCCCGATAGCGAATTGTGAGGCAGGTGAATGAGTTGAGGAGCTGTTTTTCAGATGGACACAGTGGAGTGAATGACTGTTTCATCAACGATGAACTGTGAGGCAGGGGGATGGGTTTAGGAGATGTTATACTGATGGAAGAATCATCTTGGTGATGATGTGGATTGAACTGGTCCAAGGCCCAATCAGATGTCTCGGCTTAGTTCAGATCTGAAGATCGGGAATGGTGTCAGATGTGGGAGATAAGGCTTCATCCAGAATCAGCTCCCAGCCGAGCTCGGTGGAGTCAGTGAGAGCCACAAAACGTTTTCATCGAAGCCTTCAGGATGTCAGCTTATCTCCCACATCTGACCCCATTCCCGAGCTTTAGGTCTGAACTAATGTCGAGCCATCTGATTGGGCCTTGGATTCTCCATCAACATAGCAACTGATAAGTGGGAAAAAACGAACAAAAAAGGGTGGGATATCAGCATCAGGCTGGAGGAGCTGAAGAGAGCTAGACAAAGTTTTGCTAAAAATACATTTGTAATCACAAGATGGAGCTGAAACTTCTCTTTTTTATCTTTTTTCCAGTTGTGTGGTTTAGAAAATTCCATGAGGAAATCTGGACAGGAGCCTGACATTGCTGTTCACTCTGCAGTGAACAATGATCCTTTCCTCCAGGTATATTTATTCTATCCGGGTTACTTGCTGTGAATTGATTGCGAGGGATGAATTTCTTTTTTGAGCACGCCGAATTCCTCTTCCGGTTATGCTGTATTTGTTCAGCTTATCTGTTGCTCCTTGCTAACAGCACTCTGCACTCGCTTTATACCTGAAGTCTCTTTCATGTTGGTCTTCAGATTGAGCCATGAGAAAAGGAGTGTTATCGTGTTGCTGCTCCTCCTTCTCATTTTCGTCCAATCGTCATTTGGACTCTTCGTTCCATTATCTGCTCCAGATAATTTGGCTCTCAGTTACTTGAATTTATTCATTAACTGAATTACTTTTATAACTTGATAATTCACGGCGTACTTTAAATATTCTCTGAAACTTTTCTGTGTCACCACATAAATAGCTGCATTGGTGCAGCAACTTAAGTTCCGCAGCATATGTGCAACTTGTTCAAAGAGATCAAAATTATACACGTCATTACCAGCCCCATATAAACATATAATATACACCAGCCAGAGTAGTATGAAGTTGGCAGATATAGCAAACAGTAAAGTCACAGAATTGTTTCTGCTCTCTGTCTCTGGATCATTCTCTGTTTTTTTCTGACCCCTCAGTCCCTTCCGCACCTTATTGGCCTCAAAGATGTGCCTGACAGTCAGAACGTTGAGAAGAAGAATCAAAATGAATGGAAGAAGTGGTGTTATGAATGATTCAATATATTTAAAACTCACCCACAAAGTTTCATTAAAGTAACTGTAACTGGTGTAACAGTACCATGGAACATTGTTGATGATCCTTCCGGGTTCAAATCGAAAATAGTTGGGAATGTTCTTTACAGAAAAGAAAATGCAGATTGTTGCCAGAACTCTGTTCGCAGTTTTCTCTGTGCAATACTGAGATTTCATCTGATGAAAACAAATGGCAACAAATCGGTCAAAAGTCAAAGCGACAGTGAACCAGACAGAGCAATCAATTGCAAAGTCAGTCATAGCCCAGATTACACTACAAACAGGAGTGATGTCCAGGAAACACCGTGGATAATAATAGTATTTAAACTGAATAAGTATAACGTCATGAATAATGAACAGAAGATCAGATACAGCCATTGCGATCAGATAGCGAGTGGTGCATGGTGAAAGGCCACACTTGTCCCCACATAAGAATACAATTGCCGCTAGACTAACTGTAAGAGAAAGAAAAAGACTTGAAGTTACTGATCAAGTATTCTCTGTGCCTGATGTTTTTTTTAGCACAAAGCTGTTCGTATGTCATATTGCCTGAACCATGACAGTTATCACTGTAAAATGAATTATTTTCACTTTAAAGAATGTAAGGAATCATTTGAGGATCAAATGACTCGCAGAAACATGGTTATGTACTCGATATTTTTGGAGTAGTCAGCAATTAATTTATTTGGCTTTGCAGGTTACTCTGCCTGGCTGGAGTTGCAGATAAGACCACAACATCCACACAAAGCCACCTGGGATCAATGAAGAATGGGAGACACTAAACGCGTACATTGATTGCAAACTTCCTGCACTCGGTTATGTGATCTCCACAGCTCAGATTGACTTCCGAATTGCACATCCACACTAAATAACTAGGGTAAAGTGCAATGAATCCTTCCAGTGTCCAAGATTTGGATGTCCAACATTTACAACGTGAATGAAGAAATGATCGGACATTGAACCGCCACCCCTCCTAGCTCCAGCCAATTCCACACCCCCACTTGTACAGGATTAAACATAACGACAATCTGAAACATGAAAGTTTCCAACAGGGATCGTAACACCATGTTCGAAATTGGATACCCACTGCAATCAGAATAATGTTAATATTTGGTATGAACTTCCCCCACAATGTTAAAGGTTGTACACCACAGTCTCACTGAAGTAAACTTAGAATTGATACCTCTTTGTTCATTGCAAATTCCCGGTTTAGAAATCATAAGATGAAGTAAACATTCCTGCCTGCTGTCCAGGCTCCTGTAGTTCACCTTGTGAACAGATATCCTCCTCCCAGATTGGGCGCAGAATCTGGGGCTAGGAATCCCCATTGTGTAAACAGTACTCTTCATGCAGTTTATCAGAATTGTACTCCAGCTCGTTCTGGGAGACTCATATATTGTACCATTGTTTGATATCAGAGACGACTTTTGTGGATTCAGTCCACTGCCTAGCATTAGTGAAGATGATGGGAGAAAGTAAAGACTGCAAATGCAGGAGATCAGAGTCGAGAGTGTGGTGGTAAACAAATACAGCATTCCTGATGAAAGGCTTATGTCCGACACGTCTATTCTCCTGCTCCTCAGATGCTGCCCGACCTGCTGTGCCTTTCCAGCACCACACTCTCAACTCAATATCTGCTATGGCAGCTAATGTAATTTGAGTTCAATCAAAATCTGGACTTAATACTCTAATGGTTACCATTAAACTGTTGTCAATTGTCATGAAAAGAAAACTCCTTTACATATGTCCCTTAGAGAAGATAATATTTCATTCTCACATGGCCTGACCTACATGCGACTCTAAACGCATGACAACCTGGTGACTCTTAGGTGCTCTCTGGGAAATTAAGGTTGGGTGGTATTTACTGGATGAGGCAGTCATGCCCACATCCATTGAATGAATAATAGGAAATGGAGCGATCCCCACAAACCTCACTCCCCAGTAGAGACATATATTTATAGCATCCCATTGAAATGAATATTCTAACTCGAAGTTGAGTGTCACAAATATGCAACTCCAAAAACTGATCAACTTTTGAAGATAAGAGATCCTTCACTTGATTCATCACAGTTTTCCACAGTGGGAAACACGAACACATCGGCCAGGTCCCAGCAAAGACAACTGAGGCAAAAGTGTCTGTCTCTTGGCTTTGATACTCACGAGATTTCAGAAATTCATTGGAATCAGCGAAATAAGATATAACATGAACTGTCATCTAGGATAACGGATGCCCTGAATTCAGCAAGACATCAGCCCAAAGCATTCAATCTTTCACTTTGAACGTTTCTCCTGTTCTGTGCTGTCCAGGAAATTCCAGCGGACACGAATATCCTTTGGGTTCAAAGATGGTAATCGCAATCATTTTTAAATTTGATTAGATTAGATTACTTACAGTGTGGAAACAGGCCCTTCGGCCCAACAAGTCCACACCGACCCGCCGAAGCGAAACCCACCCATACCCCTACATTTACCCCATTACCTAACACTACGGGCAATTTAGCATGGCCAATTCACCTGACCCGCACATCTTTGGACTGTGGGAGGAAACCGGAGCACCCGAAGGAAACCCACGCAGACACGGGGAGAACGTGCAAACTCCACACAGTCAGTCACCTGAGTCGGGAATTGAACCCGGGTCTCAGGCGCTGTGAGACAGCAGTGCTAACCACTGTGCCACCGTGCCGCCCACAAATTTGCTCATGGAATATAAGCTTTAGCCAAGCCAGTGTTGATTGCCCAGCTGTAATCGCCATTTTGATGCTGTTGGAGATCTGCCTTTTCGAATAGTTTTATTGCCTGGGCTGCAGGAAATTGCAAAGTGTTTTCGGAGGGGAGTTGCAGAAATGTTACCCTCCAACAACGACGAAGCAACTGTATACTTCCAAGTCAGAACGAATTTGGTTTTGTGAAGGAACTTGCATGTGACAGTGTTTCTGTTCACCTGCGGCCCTTGGTTTTGGGTTATGTGTTGTGAGGTGCTCTTGAAAGAGAGTTAGGTTGTTCCTAGTTTGTATCTTGTACGTGGTACCCGTTTTGGATCATGCATTGGTGAAGAGTGTGAGGACTGAACGTGGTGATTGTGCATTCCAAACAACCAATGAGGAGCTCCGTGAATATGTCACTCAGCCTGATCCATCGAGAATATTCCATCTCATCCCTGAGCTGGGCTTTCTGGATAGAGGACATTGATTGAAGATGGAGGCAGGATGTGTATTGCTATCAGGGTGTCTGACAATCAGACCTTTTATGGCCAGATCAGTTCATTCTGTTGCCAATGGTTGGCCCAGATCAAGTAGTCTGTGATGTTAACGTCATAATAAGCCAATGGGAGATTGGTAGATTCTCACTTTTCGAAATGGTCATTACCTCCTGCTAGTGGGAAGTGAATGTTACTTTCCAATTGTCAGCCCAAATTTGATGTTATCTCACTGTTTATGGGCACAGATTTTTTTCATCATCTGAGGAATTGTAAATGGTGCTGAATAATTTATGACCATGCAAAAACCTCTTTCCTTCAGAAATGTTGATGGAAGGAAAGCCAGAGATGAGGCATTTTTTATTCTGGGGTCTAGGACAGAATCCTGAAAAATTCCTGCGGAGATGTGTTATGGTTCAGGTTATTGACTTCCATGAGTTATAACCATCCTGTCCTGCATTCAGAATTGGTACCAAAATAAGCTTCAATCTCATTGAGTTCAATTCTTTGAGGGCTCGCAATTGTGGATATGTGTTCATAATTTATATGCTTAAGAACTGAATTTTCTTTTCAGTGATTAAAATTTAACGATAAAAATAAACAAATATAATCAAGGAACAGGGAATCAATGTTTGTGCAAACGCAAGACAATCCTGAGTTTGTCACACTTTCGAGTAACTATGTGGTTGTGTTGCAATGTCAGAGACGATGGAGCAAAACTGTGCAATGTGTGATTGAGATTGGACACCTGGCAGAGTCAGACTGTTTGTCATTTACCACACAAAAAGAACAGAAGAGGTCACAGTTCTGGAAATGATTTTGTGAGCTCTGTTAGTGACATAATGTGTACAGATAACGGGTGAAACTGAATTAGGTCAATATCTCATTCACTCTTTCTGTATTTAATATACCACATTCTGTATTCTGTACTGTTAATTCTCTGTAATACTCTCCAACACAGTTATTAACCATAGTTATAATATTGTAGGTACTACTGTCAGTTATTTGATGAAACAATGTATTAATATATATTTCGTTTATTTATCTATATTGCCTTAAAACTGATTGTACCACAGCCCTCCTCAAAACTTCTCCATCACCAGGAAAACATGTATCATAAAGCAGCGATCATTCTAAAAGTAACTGTGGATAGTTGATAGATCATAGATTCAAAAATTATTGATCTAATCAAATTCAGAGGTCAAATAGTGGCAACCAATCTAGTTCGATATTCACCCTTATTAACATCAAGGTAATGAATGAGAGTAGTCACGTTCTACAGTTTGTCCTAACATTGCTGAAAGATTAATAATTCCCAAAAATATTATTTAAGGAAACATGATACGTCTATGGGACAATTGTTTAAATTAATACTGTTGTTCTGTTATTTTCATTTCTTTTTGCAAAGACGTCACATCTGTCTATCCCCAATAGAACATCTCACTTTGGAAACTTAGTACCACATATATTCAACCAAAGATTGTCCCACATGGAAACCATCGTAATTCCAAACTACATTGACACCTCAATCAGTGAACAGATCAGAACTGAGAAATGTATGATAAAGCATCGCATGGTTTCAGTCAAACTATGGTCCTGGTTACAACTATACTCAAATCTTCCCTTTAATTCAGTTCCCTACGAGTTGAATTCTATCCACAGAGATACTTCTACTTGTGCAAGACCACTGGGGTGAGTTGTTTCCCTCTTGTTGGTAACTCTGATTCAGTGTAATTGTATTTTGACAGATGCTCCCCCGTAACACGTGGACACTGGCTCGTTATTCTCATTTAGCTAAGGACCCAGGCACAGTTAGATTTTTACAGAAAGCTGCTCACTGCATCACATTGCTACGGGAATCGTATGTTGCATTCAGGTTATTGTCTCACATTCAGTACAGCTCTCTAGTGAAAGATAATCTCAATAATATTTGCAATTGAGGTCATTCATAACCCCCCCCCCCATTAGTGCTACACACTTACAGCAACGCAGAATTTGCAGATACCTGAGAAAAGCAACAACACTGCGTCAGACGTAAGTTCATAACTGAACAGTTATCCACACCCAGTACAATTCTATAGTGACACTTTCTACCAGCACCATCAGGAAACAGGAATAAGATGTTTTCCCCATTCGGTACAAGTCCATGATCAGAATACCTTCATTCAGAGTGATTCCTGGAGATCTGGTTAAACAGTGCACGACATTCTAATCCATCAGTCGATAATATAGAGTGTGTATGAACTGTAGATAGTGATTTTATTTTCTCAATTGAAGCATTACACACAGGGTTAATTTGGAAACGTTAACTACATGCATTTCTATCACACATTTGGAACTCATATCAACCTGATTATCTGCCCTCACAAATATCATTCCCCCAACTCATCCACTGACTAAGGAAACCACACAAGTTCATCAAGGTAATCTCTCCTTCACTTATCACTCCACAATGATCTGCTCAACCCACCCATTACCCACCTGTCATATCTTGGCTCCCATTTGGAGTGAGCTGCCTGACCAAGACCCACAAAAAAACCCTTCATATCAAGGAATGGGAAACACCAGGTATCAACAAGAAGTGGGTTGGTACAAAACCCATCTGGACAATGGCAGGCTTTGACCTCCCACAGAGAGAGTGTGGTTTCGGTAAACATCTTCTAGACCAGCCAGGGCGGGTGCTCAGCCAAACTTCATCAATGTGGCCTCACGGCAAACCCATTCTGCACAGTACAGAGAAACAGACAATGCTGTACATTGCTGAAGTGCAGTATAATTGAAAAACTATTTGCTTTAATCTCAGTGAGAACACTATTATCTGGCATGGGGATTTGGCTTACTAAATCGCAGTAAGATCAGTCATAAAGCGGAAATGAACGTGGTGTAGTGCAGAGAATTATACAAGCTAAATTGTAACATGACTTAGCAGGAACACCAACAATAGCAAGGATGGTGCAATATATTTTAGCGACTATTTCTCTTGTCAGAAGCATTTTGTTGTTTGTGAATCAAACTCTCCGTTCCTGCTGTTGGCAATCTGTTGGAATTGGAGAATTTTGTCGGAGTTGGAGCTGACACAGTTCCAGAGAATTTATTTTATGTTGTGTAGTATCTCCACTGGGAATCTGTGATTACATCTTTAGTTTTTTTAAAAAATAGTTTTGAACAAACAGATTTCGATAATAGGTTTATTTTAATGGCATGATATCATTGAGATTTAAGTATGCTTATGAATCCTCCATAGACTGTACTCAGCTAATACTGTTCGGTGTCAAATGTTACTTGCAACTTGTCTTCAAACAGAAATACTTGAAATATTATTTCACACACAACCATTCCCATCAGTCACCAAATATCTTTTGATATACCTTTAGTTAATGACCTTCATATTGTGGAGATTATTCCATCAATCTCTCATATTGTAGACTTCCTTGAGAGCTGTTCTCCTGCACACTGTTATCCCAGTGCTTTTGGAAAATTCTACCTGTGAATGAGCATTCCAATAGAGCACATGAAGCTAATGCTGACCACAACAACAGTTGGAACTTACACTGGGAAATATTTCCTCAAAACAAAATGGAACAAACGGGGAAGTGATTCAGAATGTTTTTTTTTTCAGATTTGCAGAATGATAGAATCCCATAGTACAGAAGAGGCCCCTTGGCCCATAATGCTAAAACTACACTAAATCTACATCAATCCCTCTTCCCAGCACTGGGCCCGTAGTCATCAATGTTATGACATTTCAAGTACTTATGCAAGTTCTTTTAAAGGATTGTGAGGCTTCTCATCTGACCTACCCTCCTGGTCAGTGCATTGCAGGTCCCTGATATCGTCTAGGTGAGAAGATTTATCCTCATGTCCCCCCAAACTTACTGCCTTTTCAGCTCAAAATCATGCCACCCTTCTATTGGCCCCTTGACTAAGATAAAACAATTGTTTTCTGTTCACGCTGTCCACGCCCCTCATCGTCTTATATACGCAAATTGCTGGTCTAAACAATGCAACCCTCGCTTATCCATCCTCCCTCTTTGCAGCTAAACTGCTGCATCCAAAACAACGTTCTATTGAATCTCCTGTGCACTCCCTGCAACGTAATCTCATCCTCCCTACGGTACAGTGACCAAACCACATACAGTATTCTAATGGTACAGCTCCAACAGGACCTCCCAGCTGTTATAATCGGTGCATCAGCCATGTGCCTTCTCTAAGAAGAGCAAAGAACAACGGAAATATACAGCCCAGGAACAGGCCCTTCAACCCTTCAAGCCTGAGCCGATCCAAATTCACTGTCCAAACCTGTCACCCATTTCCGAAGCATCTGTCTCTCTCTGTTCCCACTTATTCATTCATCTGTCCAGATGCATCTTAAATGAATCTACCGTGCCTGCCTCTACTACATCTGCTGACAACACGTTACAGTTCTTGCTGCACGTATCCCCCTTAAACGTTTATCCTCTCACCTTGAACGCGTTGCCTCTCGTTATTGACTTCCTCACACTGGGTAAAAAGCTTATCTCTATCTACCCAGTCTATACGATTCGTGATTCTGTAGACCTCAGTCAGGCTCCCCCAGAAATCCTTTTTCTAATGAAAGCAATCCTAACATACTCAACCTCTGTTCATAGCTAGCACCTTCCCGATAAAGCAACATCCTCAAAAATGTTATTTTCACTCTTTCTAAAGCGTCCACATCCTTTTGGTATTCCGCCGACCAGAACTGTACACAGTATTCTAAATGCGACCAAACCAATGTCTTGAACAATTTTAACATGACCTGCCAGCTCTTATACTCAATTCCCCGTCTGATGAATGCAAAGATACTCTGTGCTTTCCTGACCACAATATCCACACGTGCAGAAACCTTCAGGGTACAATGGATCTGACGTCCCAGATCTCTCTGCTTATCAATGTTTCCAAAGGCTTTTCTGTTCACTTTATGCTTCGCTCTATAATTAGATTTCCTAAAATGCATTACCTCACATTTGCCTGGATTGAACTCCATTTGCCCTTTTCCTGCCGAAATATCCAGTCGGTCAATATTCCCTTATAATGTTTGACAGTCCAGTATGTTTTCTGCTACTCCACCAATCTTTGTGTCATCTGCAAACTTGCTGGTCATACAAACAGTGGACTCTTCCAGATCAATTATGTATATCACAATCAACAGTGGCTCCAGCACTGATCCCTATGAAACACTACTAGTCATCCTTCTCCATTTGAATGCATTCCCTCCAATTGTTACTGTCTGTCTCAGATTGCTCAACCAGTTCTTTATCCACCTCTCTTGAACACCCTGCACATCATGTGTCTTCACTTCCTCCATTAGCATGGAGTACCTTATCAATCATCTTACGAAAGTCCATCTATATGATATCTACAGCCCTTCCTTCATCTATCAACTTGGTCACTTCCTCAAAGAACTCTATTAAGCTGGTAAGGCACTATCTCCCCTGCACAAAACCATATTGCCTGTCACTGATAAGCCCATTCATTTACAAATATAAATAGATTTTATCCCTCAGCACCTTCTCCAGCAACTTTCCTACCACTGATATCAGGCTCACTGGTCTGTAGTTACCCAGAATATCCCTACTATCCTTCTTGTACAGGTGGACAACATGAGCAACCCTGCAGTCCGATGGACCTCACCTGTGTTTAAGGATGCTACAAAGATATCCATCAGTGTCCCATCTATTCCCTCCCTCACTTCGCTTAGCAACCTGGGATAGATCCCATCCGGTCCAGGGGATTTGTCTACCTTAATAACCTCCAGGCAACGCAGTACATTTTCCCTATTTATAAGCAAAAGTGAGAACTGCACAAGCTGGAGATCAGAGTCTAGATTAGAATAGTGCTAGAAAAACACAAAAGGTCAGACAGCATTCGAGGAACAGGAAAATCATGCTGATGAAGGGCCTTTGCCCGAAATATAGATTTTTCTGCTCCTTGGATGCTGCCTGACCTGCTGTGCTTTTCCAGCACTATTCTAATCTAGACTCTTCCCTACTTATGTCATCAAGATCCAGAGTAATCAAAATTCTATCTCTAATCTCAACATTCATCATGTACCTCTCCTCAGTGAAAACTAATGAAAAGTAATCGTTCAGAATACCACCCATTTTCTCAGGTTCGACACATAGCCTTCTTCCCTTATTCTTTAGTGGATCAATCATTTTACGAGTTACCCACTTGCTTCTTATATAAGAATAAAATGTTTTGGGATTCGTCTTAATTCTGCTCTCTAAAGCTATTTCATGAACCCTTTTTGCACGCTTGATTCCTATTTTTAAAACTGATCCAACTCTCCCGATACTCCTCCAGAGCCCGTTCTATTCTTAACTGCGTGGGCATTATGTAAGCTTCCCTTGCCTCTTGGCTTGGCTAACGTGCTGTTGGCTCGTCATCCACGGGTCACGAATCTTGCATTTCCTATCCTTTGCTTTCAACGTGATATGCCTATCCTCCACGATATTTTTGCCTTTCGTTGAAAACCTCCCATACATCAAATGCGGACTTCCCTTCAAATAGCTGTGTACAATCCATATTTCCCCACTCCTGCCTAATTTTGATGTAATTGGCCTTGACCCAGGTTAGTAATGTTCCCTTAGGACCACTCTCACCTTTGTCTACAATTATTCTAAGACTTACAGAATTGTGGTCACTGTTCCCAAATAAATCCCCCACTGCTACTACTACCACCTGGCCTAGCTGGTTCCCAAACATCAGGTCCAAAATAGCTCTTTCCATCGTCGGACTATTGACGTGCTGCTCTAGAAAACTTTCCTGGACGCTTCTTACAAATTATGGCCCATCCAGAACGTTGATGCTAAGTGTATCCTAGTAAGTATTGGAAAAATTAAAATCTCCCATCACAACCACCCTGTTGCCTCTAGCCCTGTAATACAGCCCCACCAATATAACTGCACCCTTCTTATTTCTCAGCTCCACCATTAATGCCTCAGTACTGAACCCCTCCATTGTATCCTCCTTTTGCACCGCCGTGAGATCACCCTGACCAGCAATTCAGCTCACCCCCCCGTCCTTCTGCTTCTCTCCTTAACTTATCTGAAGCGTCTACATCCTGGATCATTTAGTTGCCAAACATGCCCGACCTTCAACCAAGTCTCTGGATTACAATAACCTCATACGCCCAGGCATCAATCCAAGCTCTAAGTTCATCTGCCTTACCCACTATACTTCTTGCATTAAAGTATATGCAATTCAGGCCATCAGTTCTTTTGTGTTCATCTGCACTCAGCCTAGTTTTCCCCTTATTAATGCAAACGTCATGATTCTTACATTCTCCAGTTTCCACTTCAATGTCTACTTGTCTTCTCTTCTGTTTCCCAGGCCACTGCCACATTAGTTTAAAATCTTTTCAACAGCAGTAGCAAAACCTTCCCCAAAATATTAGTTCCAATCTTGTTCAGGGGTAGACCGTTTAATTTTTAATCGTCCCACCTTCCCCAGGACAGGTTCCATTAATCCATCATGCTGCCTTCAGGGATCTGTTGTCAAGCACCTCACGATCGTTTGGTTTTTTTGAGGTCCATTTCCTGATGAAGGACTTTTGCCTGAGACATCAATTCTCCTGCTCCTCACATAATGCCTGACATGCTATGCATTTCCACCATAACACTCTCGACTCTAATCTCCAGCATATGCAGACTCCTTTGAGGTTCCCAGTGCGCTAGAATTAATTAAGTACTGCCTTGTCTTGTAACTTCTGTGATAGTCATGACCGCACAGTTATCAGGATTAAATTCCATCTGTCACTACTCTGTCCATCTGACCAATCTGAATATTTTTGTCTGTAACCTAAGACAATTCGCCTCACTGCCAAACCTACAGGCAATATTAGTGTCATCTGCAGGTTTATTTTTCATCCCCAACCACCTTCCCCGCTTCCTCCCCTGAACACACACACACACACACACACACACACACACACACACACACATTAATACCATTTATGATCTTTATAACCAATAAAGGGCCTACCACTGGACACCACGACCTGGTATAACACCTGCACCATTCAATTCAAAGATGTTTACAGAGTGTGGTGAACTCTGCCCAAACAATCACAAAGGCCAGCCTCCATCTATAGAATACATCTACCAGGCTCGATGTCAAGGAAAGGCCACCCGCATTCTCAAAGCTCCATCCTACCCTGGCAATACTTTTCTGTAACTTCTACGATAGGGGAGAGGCTGCAGAAGCCTGAACACAAATACTCACACAAGTCGGTTTCAAAACAGTTTCTACCATACTGTTGTTAGAATACTGAATGGAATCACAAACTGTTAACATTCGCCCGTATCTGTGGTTTTGTTTTTGCTGCTGTTTACCTGTTATTTACTTATCTATGCTACTTAACTATGTGGTCTGTCTGTATTAATCGCAAGACAAAGTTTCTCACTGTGTATCAGTACACGTGACAATAAATTTAATTGCACTCAATTCAATTCAATTCACCAACCTCCAATTACACAACCTACTACCAACACATTTTGCCCCCTCTAACTGAGACAATTTTATAGCCAATCAGCGAATTTACTCTGGATGACATGTGCTTTGGTTTTATTTGTCAATCGGGCATGTAGGGCCTTGCCAAATGCTTTATTGAAATCCTTGGAAACCACATCAATTCGCTACCCTCGTTTACACTCCTGGTCACCTCCTATTAAAACTCCACCAGATTTGTGAGGAATTCCCCCCTTCCCCTCTGACAGAGCCTTGATGATTGTACATGGTCAAGCCTTTCCTCTCAAAACAGAGATTAATTCTCGCCTTCGGAACTTTCTCCAATCCTTCCCCGGGCATCAAATCGACAATCACCGGTCTGTAACTCCCAGTATATCTCCACTACCATTTTGATGCGTACCATCAGCTGTCCTCCAATCCTCTGACATTTCCCCAGTTGTCAGAGTGGAATTAATGGTTTGGAGCAGCGTCTTCCGTAGTCTCCTTTGTTACAGTTCCACCAGACATTGGGGTTTCTTCTGTTTAAGCTGACCAAACCTAAAAGCGAGCTTGTTTTTTCGTTTTTTTACATTTTCCCTTCCCAGCCCTGTTCCCATCCTCACTGAGGTTTGGAAAAATGTGTTCCCTCATTCCTGGTTTTCAATTCCAATTTTTCATATGAGCACATCCCAACGTCCTTTGAGACTAAGTGATGAAAAAATTTCTTAACAAAACATTCGCAATTTGGAAAAAACATCTAAGGTATTTTACACACGCAGCTATTACACGTGTGTGCACACAACATACATATCCCAAACAGGTGTAAATTATTTTTGTGCTTTTCTACTTAATATCTGCCTTTGCATGGGAAAAAAAATCCCTCTGCTCATCCATACTTCCTTCAAACTTCTCACTGAGCAAGTACACGATCCCATCTCAATCAGAAGCAAACTGGACAGTCTCACCATTATTCACAGGAAACACAAGTTAATGGAGCTATCTGTACTCACATTTGTCAGAAACCAAATAGAAGCAAATTAACATTCCACCAAATGATAAATAACAAAAAATGAACCATTACTTTGTATTTGCAACAGAAACATTGAGTTGGTTTATAAATCAGCCATGAAGTCAGCCATTGAGTTGCCTGATGCTCACACAATTTAGCAGTATCATGACCTAGGTAAAATCTTATTAATGCCAGATGACAGCACTAGTCCATTAAATATGTGGACTTATGACTCTAATATTGAGCATGAAATGTTGTCAGTTGTTGTAAAAACCCACCTGGTCATCTAATGGCCTTTCAGGAAAGTATATTGCTGACATGACCTGGTTTGACTACGATTTGGAGATGCGGTTTTGGACTGGGGTGCACAAAAGTAAAAATCACACAACACCAGGTTATAGTCCAACAGGTTTAATTGGAAGCACACTAACTTTCGGAGCGACGCTCCTTCATCAGGTGATAAAATATCTGTTGAAAGAGCGTCGATACAAAAGCTTGTGTGCTTCCAATTAAACCTGTTGGACTATAGCCTGGTGTCGTGTGATTTTTAACTTGGTTTGACTACAAGTGACTCCAGAACCAGAGAAATTGGTTTGGTTGTTGGAGTTCAGCCATCTAAGCTCCAGGACCACACTGCGGATGTTCTTCAATATTGTGACCTAGGCCTAACTAGTTTTAGTGACTGACCTTCCCTCAGTCATAACATCATAATTCAGATTATTCACTGATAAATGCACAATGTTCGGAAGCATTCATAACTTCTCAGATACTCCATGTTGCAATGCATCAAGATCCTGACACCTTCCTGCTCTGGGCTGACAAGTGGCAATTAATATTTGTGCCCCACAAATGCCAAGCAATTACAACCTCCAATAAGAGATCACCTAAATAATGCCTCTTTACATTCAGTGGATTTGATGATGTTGAATCCCCTCCGATTAACAACTTGGGAATTACTATTGAGCTGAAAATGAACTGGACTCACAAAATAAATTCTGTGACTACACGCACAAGTCAAGAGGAAGCATATTGCAGCAGGTAATATACCGCATAGCACTGAAAGTCTCTTCACCATCTACATTGTACGCATCAGGAACGTGATGGAGTACTCCCCACATTTTTGGACATGTCTATACCCAACAACCCGCTCCAAATTGGATACCAGCATGAGCAAGCAGTCATATAAAAGCACTATGCTACATACACTTATCTAAAATGGAAACATAAAGTGCTAGAGAATTTCAGCAAACCTGGCAGCATCTGTGGAGTGAAATAAAGAGTTAACCTTTTGAGTCCAATATAACTCTACTTCAGAATACTTATGGAGAGGAAGCATTAATTACACCATAGGCATTCATTCTCTTACTCTCTTCACAGTTATATCAGACCGACTGAGTTTCTCCACCACATTTTTTTAGATGGAGTAGCCAGTTCTATTTGCATCACATCTACAAACATGCAGTGAATCCAACACTGGTATTCAGTAGCAGCATTATGTCTCGTTGACATCATGCACTGCAGAAGTTCACCATGCTCCTTAGAAAGCATTCTCCAATTCCACGACCTCTGCCAACCTAAAGACAAGGGCAGTAGATGCATGTCTACACCACGGCCTGAATATTCCCTTCCAAGCCACTCTCCATCCTGACTTGGATAAATATTCCATAAGTAATATCCCCATATTCCGTGTGGACCGTAGAGCTGCTTTCTCATCAATGAGACATGATTGGTCAATATTTTAACCTATGGTTCACTATGCTCCGGGGAGGTGTGAGCTTGAGAATGTGGGACCTTCATGGTGATCTCAGTCAGTGTGGGAATTTAACTTGCGCTGTTGGTATCACTCTGTATCACAAACCAGCCATCCAGCCAGTTTTCCCTGAGTCCAGAACTAGATGTCATAGGTTTCGGGTGAGAGAGCAAAGATGTAAAAGTGACCTTCGGGAAAAAGTTTTCACTTAGAGGGTGGCACGTGTATGGAATGAGCTGCCAGAAGAGGTGGTGGAGGCTGGTACAATTGCAACACTTAAAGTGTATCTGGATGAGTACATAAATAGGAAGGGTTGAGAGGTATATGGGTTGGGTGCTGGCTGTAGGGACTAGATTGGTTTGGCATGGCTAATCGGAATGGATGAGATGGACCGAAGGGGCTGTTTCAGTGCTGTATATCTTTATGATTCTATAACAGCCCTATGAAACTAGGGTGAATCCTTCGGTGTCCCTCTATCAAATTCCTGGACAATTCCTCTCCCCACTCCCTTTGCCCTACCGACCGATTGTTCCCATACTGTCAGGATTGCAGGTACACAGGAAAGTAGCTACCATTCCATTCTCAAGGACAATAAATTCTGGTCTAGACGCCGAAGCCAGGTCTCTTTAATTAATTGATGAAATACAACTGGATATAACATTTGACAGACAGGCAAGAATTTGATTGCTAAACAAGTTCAGGCAAACGTATAAATAAATTGGTGTGTAAACATTTGGAAGATACTTTCACTCGGATTGAGAGTGTCTCTGTGTGTGTGAATGCGCGTGCGCGTGCGTGTGTGTGTCTTCGTGCATGTGTGTGTATGTGTGCATGTCTGTGTGTGTGTATCTGTGTGTGCGTGTGTGCTTGCCTGTGTGTGCATGCACGTGCTTATGTGCGTGTATTTTTATGTGTATGTGTACACCCGCATCTGTGTGTGTCTCTGTCTGTGTGCGCGTGTGCGCCTTTGTGTGCACGTGTGTGTGTGTGTGTGTGTGTGTGTGTGTGTATGTGAGGGTAAGTGTGTGTGTATGTTTGGCCGGGAAGGGGCGTGGCCATTGCTGCAAGGGATTTCAGCAAATTGCTGAATGCTCAGTTCCATTACACGCATAATGACACGCATTGAGAGAGAGCAGCGCTGGCTAAATTATATTTGAGAAATTTCTGAGCTGTGAAGCATTTGCAGACTATCAGAACGTGGTTAGACCATGCAGCAGATCATTAAATTCTGTTGCGTAAAGCAAGAAAAATTTCTAATATTCCTGAATAAAAGTCTAATATTTGCACAATGCTGGTATCTCTGATGTAAGTATACCGCTCGTGATCAAAGATTGGTCAGTGTTTGTGTCTCAGAGGAATAAGACATCATGCCCTTTCCAGCAATGCAGCAAATTGTCATCGCAGCAAAAGTGTGTTCCATAACGAGCGCAGTGGCTGTAATTGGATTTGACCTGACAATTATTGATTATTGTTAGTGGAAGGGTATGATATGCAAAGCACTGATCTGAAGGAGATGGGGAATGAGACCTGGGTCAAGAGCAGGCTCAGGACGCTCTGTCTGAGAAGCGTTCCCATCACCTGCTCTGTGGGGATAGGCTCACTGCCAGCACTTCAAATTCTCACTTTCTGCTGGAAATATTGTCTTACTGACTTATCGAATGTCATTGCCAACGAATGCTTTACGTCTGATGTGTAAAAAACAAACCATACTGAGTACTTTTTAAAAATACTCTAAATAATGTAACTGCTCGTTTAACTGAATTCACTCGCTCGAGGTTTGATGTTAGAATTAGAATTAAAATAAGATTTTATTGCCACGTGTACTTGAGCACAATAATACTTGAGGACAATGAAAAGTGCACAGAGTCACCATTCTCCATTTCTACCTTGGTGTCAAAACTAAAGTGGTTGCAACAATACAGATTCACTTCCATTTCTTTGGCCATACACCATTCAGAATCTTCCATCTCTTAAAAAAAACACTCGGAAGGTGAATGGAAAAAGCGCCATCCAGCGAGTGAAAGAGCTTCACTATCATTTCTTCAAACTGTTGCTCTTCCTGATGATTCATGTTTCAACACCAGTCAATTGGAAGATTGCAACTGGAAGTCCCGTATTAAAAAAAGACAGACAGGAAGTAGGGAGCATAGGCCAGTTAGCTTAACATGTCACAGGGAAACTGTGGCAAGATATTATTCAGTCAGATACAGCAGGACACATTGATCAATTCATGTTCATCTGGCAGAATCGACATTGTTTGGTGATTTTATTGGAATTCATTGAGGATGGGCCATGTGGCATTGATGATGGTGACTGTTGACCTTAGTTTTTTTTACATGAAAGGTCATGGCAGTAAGTAAAGGCGCGAGGTGCAGTGGAAAATGATTGTATGGAAACACTGTGGCTTACTGAAATGGGAAACAATTGAAAACAGTCCTCACATTCATGATTCTTCTGAAGCTTTAAGTTAGTTGGACAATTCCTAGTTTTGTTTTCTTTCTTGGCCCTAACTGCCTCTTTCTCACCGTGGTTGTGCAATTCCTCTGCACATCCATCTTCAATCAGAGGTCTTCATAGATCACTGCACTCCGTCAAACGAATATTTGTGGAGAAACAGAATGTGGCAGAAATTAAATTCTACTTTCTGCTCCCAATTTAATATTCAACCATTTAGTATAATCTGAGATAGGACGGAATCTCATCGATGGTCTCAGCGAGATGATATAATGTAAGACACCGCGGAGTGAGTTTCAGCCTGAAATCTAATTGCAGAATCGAGGGATTAATATACAGAATAACTGGTACCAGGGAGTGAGATACTGATAGAAGTATAGTCGAGGGGTACGATGTGGTTCATAACTAATTAAACAATACTGGGGAGTGAGATACAGACTGATATCTAACTGAGGGGCTGAAGGTGTTTAGCTATGGAACCACATATACTCAAAATGAGACATGGCTGGAAGCTAATGGAGAGTTTCAGGGGGTGGTAGTATGTATGGAGTAAGAGGTAAATGGAAAATCAGCATTAGACTGGAATTTTATCAAGGGGGTTGGAGCATTTATTTATAAAATAGCAGACACTCAGGAGTGAGTTACAGGCTTGGATTTAACCAAAGGGTTCAAGATAGTTTATGTATAGAATAACAGATACTCAGAAGTAAGATAATTACAGGAATTTAATCGAGGAGCTCAGGGTGGTTTATTTATAGAATACCGACCCTGTGAGTAAGATGCAGGTTGGAATCTAATCGAGGGGTTCTGAGTAGTTTTTGCATACATGAATGGATACCTGGGAGTGAGATACTGGCTGGAATCTAATCAATGGTTTCAGGGTAGCTTATGTACAAAGTAACAGCTACCTGGGAGTGAGACACAGGCTGGAATCTAATCGACATAATCATACGCAATTATACAGAGAATAACACAGCCGCAGGCCTGAGTTACTGAGAACACAGAACAGTACAGGCAGTTCGGCCCTTAATCTTGTGTCGATCTTTTATCCTACTGCAAGTTCAAGCTAACTGATGTACCCTTCATTTTACTGTCATCCATGTGTCTACCGAAGAGTCACTTAAATCTCCCTAATGTATCTGTCTCAACTTCCACTGCTGTAGACAGGCAGGATGCTGGAAGAACACAGCAATCCAGACAGCACCAGGAGGTGGAGAAGTCAATACTTCAGGTTTAATCCTTCTTCAGAACTGGAGGTGGGTGTGGGGGAGCTGCAGATAAAGGGAGAATCGGGTGCAGGGTGGTGAAGTAGGGATAGGTGAAGACACGTCGAGGGTAGGACCTGGTTGATCAGTGGTAGGAATGGATCAGGTTGTTGGCAGATGGCAGTGGTAGGGAGAGGGTTGCGCTGGAAAGGGAATCGGTGTCTACCACCACGCACCCACCACTCTCTGTGTAACGAACCTATCTCTGATATCTCCCTGAAACCTTGCTCAGGTACCTCCCTAGTACCTGTTACTCTGTAATCAATCCCTCAATTAGCTTTCAGACTGAAACTTACTCCCTGCTCAGATCATTAATGAGATTTCAGTCCCTATTTCAATATCAACTCGAATCTAATACAGGGGAGTGGGTGATTTACATGTGGAACTGTATTAACTGTACAGCATCCTGTGGACTCAATGCAAAGCATCCTAGTGCCTCTTCCTCAGTCACTGGGACACAACAGGGGAGGAGGAAGGAAGAGGGAGAGAAATGCAGGGAGAAAGAGAGAATCCAACCTTCTGCCTCCCTTCTTCTGGATTGCAAAGCACACCCCACCCCCACTGTTTTCCAAATCGCCCTACTGTTGTGCAAACTTGGGGAGGGGAGAGTGGAAGGGGCATAAGGTACCTTTCTCATTGAGTGTGTGGCCAAAGATGGCTGCAGACTGGGATCTTGCTATGCAATAAAGTGATCAGTCGCAGGGCAGTAAGTCCACAGAGATTCGTTAACCTCTGCACACGAAAGTGAGGTTTACAACAACTTTGAGGCAGTAAAATATTTGAGTGAAGCACATTTAGTGAGGCAAATAATTGGGAGGGCAATAATTTTGGTGAAGGTAATAAATTCGGCAGCTAAGTGAAAATAGGGGCACATTGTTTTCGGCGATGCAAAATCGTGTTGGCACTTTAAGGTCTGAAAGAGAGAAAAAGAGGGCGAAAGGGAGGGTGAGAGAGATAAAGAGAGAGAGAAAATGGGATAGAGAAAAGGGAGAGGGAGAAAAGACACACAGAGCGAAAAGAATACACAGATAGAAGGGCGAGTGTGAGGTGGAAAGAGAAAGACAGAGAGAGAGAGGGAGACAGAAGGGCAGAGAAAGAGGCAGGGACAGACAGAAGGACAGACAGAGGGAAGGACAGAGTGAAAGTGAGAGAGGGACTGAGCGTGAGAGACAGAGAGAAACGTCAGACAGAGATAAACAGGAGTTAAACATGGACAGACTGAAGGGGCGATTTTCAATACTCCAGTTGGTCCCAGCTTTGTTGATGGTTTCTGACACTTCCGCTCTCCCATGAGGGGCAGACCCAGCTCTTGGGATTTGCTTCAACCTGGAAATATGTCAGTTGTCTCTGTCCAATGGGTTCTGTGTTGTTCTGGGGATGAATCCCCTCCCTCTCCACCCTCGCCTCTTCCATCGCTGTCCATCCCGCTACTGTTCAAAAGGATGCAATGCTACCCTCTGCTGTGCTGCCCAAGCCACTGCACGAGCAGCAGTTCTCAGAGACGGCATTGAAGTCTGTGAATCCCTCACATTGAATCTTCTTTTCATTCTTCAAAGAATGTATTTGGGTACAGAGAGCAGTTTTGTCCAATCCTTTCCGATGTTGAACCTGAGATATTATGAGAAGGTACCCAGTGCTGCTCCAATACCTTCCTCCTTTATCACTTGATATTTGAGAGAGTCCATCAGAAGACGTTATAAGCCGCACTTTGAGGCGCCTGGATACAATTGCATTGGAAACACTCGGTTGAATATGCTGTTGTGTCACCACAATCATAACAAACATAGGGTCTGCTCTATCATTAGAGAGAAGTGACTGATTTAACCTTAGAATCACCAGACCTGAGGCAATGGAAGACAAGTTGAGAAGGAGAGTCGTTTATGGTAACCTGAGACTGGTCATGGGAATTGAACCCATGCTGTTAGCATTCCACTGCTCTGCAAACCAATAATCCACCCAACTGAGCAAAACCAATTTCTCTCAACTGTACATAATGTCAGGAATACTGCACAACATTTGCACAATCCAGAGAGAGAGCCCAACATTTCTCCACGTGAGCATGCTCCACCTCAGTCCAATTGTGACCCTTTTCACACCGGCCTTGTGTGTGTGTCTTTGTTGATGGTGCTCTCTGGTTTTGATGGTGCAGTGAGCTGCAGCCCTCCCTCTCTCCCTGTCTGACTGAATCCTTGACGGTTTTCACCCTCGATTACTCCCATACAATGGCGTGGGATGGCCAGCAGAGAGTGGCCACAAGGGAGCTCCATTGCACTATTTTGACTCCGCTCCTGGTGATAGGAAATTTCTGACCAGACTGCTTTGGAGTAGCAGGCTATTGGAATAGAGCAGCTGGATGCTGAAAAATAGGAAGCCCAGCCATTTGTTATCATTTGTTTGTTGTTAGGGTTATGATAACGTCACGTAATCACCTGCAAGAATTTCTAACAACAACATAATTCAAAGGTGGCTTGTGTGACATTAGTTTGGAGACTGTTGAATAGTCACTAAGCACTTAGACCATTTACTTAATATTTATTTTCTGCTTAAATATTCAGTTCAATTTCATTTGAAGGACTGTGTTGGAGACTCACTGAGGGTTGTAAGCTGAAAGGATTTACCCAGGAGGAGATTCCATTTCCCTGGACAATTCCTTTGGATTGTGCAGCGATGAGAAATCTGCAGGTTCCCAGTTTAACTCTTTCCCTGCACTGGGATAAGGACACTGTGTCAGGAATGTGAGGGAATACTCTCCTCTTGCCTGGATGCATGCAGCTCCAACAACTCAAGAAGCTCCACACCATCCAGGACGAAGCAGCCGCTTGATTGGCAGCACATCCACGAACATCAGTTCCATCCAAACCAACACGCAGTAACACCATTGTGTACTGTCTACACGGTGCAGTGCGGAAATTCACCAAATATCCTTAGGCAGCACGTTACAATCCCATGACTATTTCTATCTCGAACGGCAAGGGCAGCAGATATATGGGAACATCACCCACTGCAGTCGTCTCACCATCCTGACGCGGAAATATATTGCTGTTCCTTTACTTCACTGTGTCAAAGTCCTGGAATGCCTTTCTTAACAACATTGTGGGTCTTCCTACATCACAAGGACTGCAGCAGTTCAAGAAGGCAGCTCACCACAAATTTGTGATGGGGAAACGAGTGAATGAACATAAACACTGACCCAGTCAGTGATGCCCACATCCCATGTGAGAACTTTTATTTTTTTCCAGTACTACTAATCCATAAAATAATTACAATAACAGGTTTAATCCCAATCAAAAAGGAGTGTTGCTTCTCATACATCACAAAGAAATAACGAAAACAGAATCTGGAATCTCCCGGCAATGCCACTGTCCACTTTCCAAGGTCAGAAAATATTTCAACCAAAGCTGAATTGAGACAGTTTACTGCAAGTGTGAAGCTATGTATCAGAGCTGTCCTTCTGCAATCTCGGGTAGGAGCTACCCTCTTTAAACAAGGAATTTCATTCACTGATTGAAATGTGAGCCTTCTCATACACTGAAAGTGTACATTGCTACTGAGGACAGCATTTACTCCCCATTCCCAATTTCCCAGGATCTGGAGTCGCATGAAGAACCAAGGCAGGAGAACATACTGCTTATCATGAGGGAAGGGAACTCAGTGATTAAGAGGGGTTTACAATAATGGAGACATCACTGACCTCTCTCTTACTGACACACCATTCAGACACAACACTGTCCTCTCTCTTACTGTCACTGTCCATCCAGATACATCCCTGACCACCCCCTTACTGTCACTGTCCAACCAGATGCATCACTGACCTCCCCTTATTGTCACTGTCCATCCAGATACACCACTGTCCTCCCTCTTGCTGTCACGGCCCATCCAGATACATCACTGACCTCTCTGATCATACTGTCACTGTCCATCCAGATACATCACTGTCCTCCATCTTACTGTTAATGTCCATCCAGTTACATGATTGACCTACCCGTTATTGTTATTGTCTATCTGGATCCATCACTGACCTCCCCCTTATTGTCGCTGTCCATCTAGATGCATCAGTGTCCTCGCTGTTTTTGTCACTGTCCATCCAGATGCATCACTGACCTCTCTGACCTATATGTCTCTGTCCATCCAGATACACGACTGACCTCTCTGACCTTACTGTCACGGTCTTTCCAAATAGATCACTGATCGCTCTGACTTTACTGTCAATGTCCATCCAGATACATCACTGACCTCTCTGATCTTACTGTCACTGAACTTCCTCTTAATGCCACTGTCTATCCAAAATCATCACTAACCTAACTCATATTGTCACTGCCCAACTGGATATATCACTGACGTCTTATTGTCAGTCTCCATCCAGTTACATCACTGACCTTACACTTCTTCTCATTGTCTACCCAAACCGATTCATGTCTTTGGGATAAATCCATCAAGAAATTTTGATCAATGAGCTTTCAGTTGTAATAATACATTGACCATAAAAGATGATTGAGGATTAGAATGGGGTTAACAAGAAACAGACAGAATAACCTGTGCAATGAACCATTTGGCAAAGGCACAAAATGAATATTTTACTTTAGGTTTTATTGTGTTAGAGTTGAGAATTTGAGCAGGACAGTGAGCGATAAAGAAGATGTGCTCTCAGGCAGGCAGCACTCCAGTTTGAGAAGTCTCTGAACCCTGATGGGATCCAGCCGAGATTGCAGAGAGATCAGGGAGAAAGCTGCAACGTTGCTGACAGAAGTGTACCAGGTTTCTCTGACGCAGGATTAGTCCTTGGATGTGGAAGATTGCAAAGTGACACTGCTGCTTGAGAAAAAGAGAAAGGTGTATCCTAAAACTACAGACTTATGTGCCATCAACAGTGGGATAACTGACGGAAACCATGATACAAGATAAGATAGATATGCACTTTGAGGAAAGTAAGATATTCCAAACCAGTAAATATGGCTTGACAAGGAAAGGTCATGTCTAACAATTCGAATGATTTCTTTACAGATACAGGCAGTGGATGAGGGTCGTGCTGTGGATGTTGCATTTTCCACAATAAAGACTGATGTGAAATAACTTTATGACTGCCACTTTCCATCACTGTCTCTGCTGTTTGCGAAAGAGGCTTGATGAGGTAGAGAGGAGGTTTTAATTCGTGGGACAATCTGGAACGGAATTATATAGTTTAGGATAAGGGGTGGCAGATTTAAAACAGTGATGAGGAGGAATTACTTCACAAAGAATCATGAATCTGTGGAATTCACCCCCCCACCCCCGACAACCACCACCCCAGAGTGCAGTGGACGTCAGGACACTAAGTATATTTAAGGATGAGGTGGATAGATTTTTAATGGGGTTGGAGGGTGACAGACATCAGGCAGGACAGTGGAGTTAAGACCGAAATGAGCCAGGACTGCATTGACCAGCAGAGCAGGCTCGAGGGGCTGAATGGCCTGCTACTGTCCCTAATGCTTATCTTCTCATGGTGTTATCACAGAAACATCAGTCAACTCCGCTTCCTCTCTCCACAGATGCTCCCAGACCTCCTGAGTTTCTCCAATATTATTTGTTTTTGTTTATGAATTAATTTGAGGTGTTACACTTGTCTGTCATACAACTACCTGATGAAGGAGGAGCGCACCGGACTCTAGTGTTTCCAAATAAACCTGCTGGACTATAACCTGGTGTTATGTGATTTTTAACTTTTGGTCGTGACATTGAAGTGATATGCGAGTTTAATATATTTCCAAAATGTGGTCCCATTATCATGCACTTGGCCCATATCCCTCTAAACCCTTCATATTCACATACCCTCTCCACCTTACTATATGACACCTGGAGGAAAAACAACTCATATTCTGCCATGAGACCTTGCAACCATACAGGGCCAATGTGAATTTCACCAGATGTCTTATTTCCCCTCTAACCCCCCACATTATCCCAGTCCCAAGACTTGAACTCAGCACCACCCTCTTGATCTGTCCTTCACCTTTTCTATCTATTGGCTCCAGACTCCTCTCCGACCAATGAGCGCCTCCACCACCTTCATCTACCTTGCGCATTCTCAGCTGCCAGTTATGGCCTCCCTGCTTTAGGAAATATGTTGTGATACTTGATAGGGTTCAGAAAAGTTTTAAAAGAATGTATGTGTTGAGAATGTGTTAATGGAAAAGCAAGTCAATTCGGCATCCAAATTAAACAGGCAGAGTAAACATAGACTTATGAAATTCACGTTGGCAGGGCAGGCTGAGAGAACATCTCATAAAGAACACAGTCCCCTGGTCATTTTTTCACAGTGACAGAAATTGCGAGAGCAATGGGTTGTTGTTGTGTTTTATAATGCACCAGTTCAGGTTCAACTGGATCATTGTTTCCTGTTCTGAGTTCCACATGATCTGAAGGATTGTGGAGACAGTTGAGACAAGGTAAAACAAGTTTACAGGAAAGCTGCTGTAGATGAGCATGCTCAGTTCACATCATTGTATGTTGCAGCTGGTTTCATGAGGAAGAGTCAGCCGAGGAAGGATCAGATAAAAGTCGACAAAATAATGTGAGGCCTGGGCTGTATTAGAGGTGAATAAGGTCCTCACTGACAGAGAGACTGAGTCCGAGAGGCACCAGATTGAAAGGACTTGGTGAAAGCTGCAGAATTAAGATGAGGAAAATACTGATTTTGTTTGGAATAGTATTGAAACATTTATAGATGTTTACAAAGGGAGCAAATTACTTTATGACCCTTTCTCGGGACTTCTTGAGATTCCCAGATTGGAAAAGGATGAGTTGAAAGAGTTAAGTTTGTATCTCTTCCCATGACACACAGGATATTCCTATCTCCAGAACAAGACCCACGATGCAGTTTCATAACCACTTCCAGCCCTTACACTCCTCCCTTCCTCTGTAATCTCAACCAGCACTTATACTCCTCACAATTTATTTAAGTTCTACCAGCATCTACACCCCTCCATATCATGGTAACCTCCTCCAGCCCTATGCCCCTTCTATCTCTGTAATTTCCTACAGCACCTGCCCCATATCTCTGTATTCTCCTCCAGTGCTTATACCCCTCCCTATCTATATAACCACCTCCAGCCCCTCAACCCTCCACATCTCTGTAACCTCAAACCAGTCCCTACACCATTCCTTATCACCGTAACCAGCTTACACCCTCTATAACTGTAATCTCCTGCAGCCCCCTAAATACCTCTTCTTATCCTTATACCCTTCCCTACCGAAGCAATCTGCTCCAGCCTCGACACCCTGTCCTATAAGTCACCACCACCAGTCCCCCAGTGTCTCACTATCTCTTTGACACCCTCCAGTCCAGACACGCCTCCTTATCTGTGAAACTTCCTATAACCCTCCAATATCTATGTGCTGCTCTGTTGATCCCCTTCCCCCGATTTTAATCACTTTTGATCCATTTGATTGAAGTGCCTTGGGAGGTTATCACTACCGAAGAGAGCTTACAGCAATGGAGATTCTCGTGATCGAACCCTGAATCTGAGGAGGGCATTGGGAGCAGGGGGTGAAGAGATACAGCTATCTTATTGGGTAAGAGTGCCCCCTCCCTCACACCCAGGAATGACCAACTTACAGTCACCACAGGAGGACATTCTCGGGCAGTACCTTCCTGTAAGATCTGGGGCGGGGGTTTCTGTTGAAAATGCTACTGGAAGGAGCCATAGGGAGGAGCTGGACGGGAAAAAAAGCCTCGACCACAACATCTTCACTTTCGACAACTAGCTCTTCATCGAAGCACACGGAACAGCCATGGGAATTACATGTGCACATTCTCATGCACAATTTCACGTCAGACTTGTTTGCTGCATAGAACCTCCAACCAACGGTATACTGTAGATATATTGACAACATTTTCTTTCTTTGGACTCATGCGAGTAATCACTGACACAATTACATCATCATATAAACAGCTTTCATCTCATGATCAGACTCACCATGAACTACTCTTCAGATTCAGTCTGATTCCTGGACACACACATCTCCACTTCAATACCTCACTCCATCGCAAACCTTTGTATAAACTCACGATACTACACTTCTCTAGCTTCCACTTCAAACATGTTAAACAAGGCATATACTCTGTTCGGTACACAGCCCTCAATGTACACCGAATCTTCTCAGATAAAGAGGAACACGGCACACACGTAAAGATGCTGAAAGATATTCTCATAGGCACAGGATATGATGCTCAACTCATCGATCTCCAGTTCTGATTTTCCCAATATGGAAACATATCTTCAGAAGACAGACAGAGGACTTGACCAGTAGAGCATCCTTCATCATCACTGTACTTCCCCAGAATGGAGAAACTCCACCATGTTCTTTGCAGCTTCGACATATCATCAATGACAATGAATACCTCATCCGGGTCATCCGTACGCCTCCGCTTCTTGCCTTCAATCAACCACCATATCCTAGGCAGACCATCGTTTGCAGGAAGGGAACCAGCCTTCAGGATAAAAGCGACCTCAAAACCACAACTCGTCAGTCAGGCCACATGCTTGGGAATGTTGTCTTTATGTTTTGTAGTTCAACACTAACTGTTTCAGTGGCTTCACTACGTGAGGTTTATAAAACTATGAGAGTTATCGATAAGATGAATAGCCAAGGCCTTTTCACCAGAATAGGGGAGTTCAAAACTAAATGGCATAGGTTTAAGGTGAACGGAGAGATATTTAAAAGGGACTGAAGGAGCACGCTGTGGTTGGTGCGGCTATGGGATGAGTTTCCAGAGGAAGTGGTGGAGGATAGTACAATTACAGCATTTAAAAAGTCATCTGGGCGGGTACATAAAAGGAAGCCTTTACATGGAATCGGAGGCAGGCCGATGAGACTACTTCAGTTTCGTATATCGGGTTGGCACAGACGGGTTTGACTGAACGGAGTGTTTCCATGCTGTTTGACTCTATCAAAGCAAGAAATTAGTCAACAAAATTTGTCCTTCTGAAATATCCAGATATTCCCATCTCAAAGTGGACACTGTTGGAAATTGGAGTCTGGTTAAAACTAAATGTTCTAATATTTACTGAGGAGCATGAGAGTGCATCTAATTGCAAATACAGCAGCGATTAACTCTCCACACAATAGACAAAAGAAAACACACGCACAGACAGACGCGCACACTCGCCCCTGCTCTCCCACTCTGACTGTGTTCCCATCACACACAAACTCTCTCTCACACACACTCACCCTCTCTTATCCAATTGACCATTTTCCTTCCCTCGCTCCCTCTGTGTGTGTGAATGAAAACAAAACAAAAGCATCAAAGAATCACTGAGATCAAGATGTGTCATTGACGATTATCCACAATTTCTGTGGTGTCACATGTTCCTTTTCCTTAGTGCATTGTTTGGGGAAAAGAAGCGATTTGTTTTCTTGGAAAGAACGGCAAACAACTCCTTTGTGAATGCGGGCATCATCCTGGCATCATGAACAGCCACCTGTGGTCATTAGCCGAAAGTGTTCAGGTACGTGATTGACACTGCCCAGAGGTGCCAACCACCCCCCCTCCCCCCACTCCCCCCCTCCACCGCCGGCGTATTGTCAACGGGAAGTTGGGGCGAGAGAGCGAACAGAGAGGAAAGAGAGGAAGAGGGAGAGAGTGTCTGAGAGCGGAAGAGACAGACAGACAGGGAGAGGGAAAGATACTATCACGAGACAGGAAGAGAATGGGAGAATGGAAGAGGGAAAAACAGATGGAGATGGGAACAGAGGTTGGAGACAGTGGGGTGAGACAGAAAGAGAGCGCGGGAGAGGGAGACACAGCCATAAGATGATGACGAGAGAGAGAGAGAGAAAATAATGGAGAGATGGGTGATAGGAAAAAGGGTGAGAATGTGAGAGAGAATTGTGAGGGAGGGAGAGACAGAGAGAGACAGTGAGGGAAAGGGTGAGACAGTATGAGCTGGAGAGGGAGAGAGTGTGTGAGAGGGAGACTTAGAGGTTACGTATTAGACAGAGCGATAGAAGGTGAGTGTGTGAGTGAGAATGTGAGAGAGTGTGAGAGAGGGTCAGAATGTGAGAAAGAGAAATGGTTAGAATTTGACAGAGAGAGTGAGATTGTGAGAGTGACAGAAACAGAGAAACGATGTTTGTGAGAAAAAAGGTGAGAATGTGAGATAGAGAGAGGGTGAAAACGTGTGAGAGAGAGGGGGTGAAAATGTGTGAGAGAGAAGATGAGTTTGTGAGAGGGAAACTGTGTGTGTGTGTGTGTGTGAGAGAGAGAGAGAGAGAGAGAAGAGAGAGAGAGAAAGAAAGAGAGGGCGAGATTTTGAGACAAAGAGGGAGAGGGTAAAGCTAGGAGAATAAAAGACAATTTTCCCAGGTGAAGAGCCAGATTCCGCTCTCTGATGCTGATTGATGAACAATAACTGTCCCTACCAAAGCCGACAAAGTCTGGAAGAGATCAGGAACAAACACTCGTCTACTCCAACCACACTTCAGTGTACCCCTGCAATCTACACAACAGCTGTAGAACCAGGAAAACACTCACCTGGTCCAACTTGGAAATTGTCTTTCTTTATTCGACTGAATCTTGTATTGATTGTGAAACTTCTTGATGAAGTGAATAAACTCTGTCAGCGAGCTGTGAAGACAAAATTCCCAAACCCACCAGCAACAGGCCGGTGATGGATGGAGGTTTTAGTCAAAGGCGAGGGAGAATTTGTCCTGATGCCCCAGTAATTATCTCTCCATAACCAGCAGCGCCTGGGAAAACAATAAATTCCTTGTGGTACAATGGCATTGTTGTTGTGGCATCAGTTTTGACCTGCGAGTGCTCTTCGGTGTTCTCAAAAAGTTGGAGGCACTGGATGGTAAAAGGACGTCTCTGGATATGGGTGGGATGACGTAGCTATTAGTAGACAGCAGTCAATCATCATCAGCGAAAGACTGAATTTTATAGGAGAACCTTGTTTCCCCAGAGACTGGTGGGTGGGAAGGGCCACAGAGTAATGCTGATCAATAAGGGCACACCGAGATAATATTTCCCCCTTCCATCCCCACGCACTGTCTTTTGTCACTATCTGGACACTGGTAACAGCTGTCCTGGGGCTGGGATGCCCCAGTCGATGCCACCTTGAGCAGTCAAGCCATAAATCTGGGTGCTGGCTGTGCCACGCTGGGGTTGGAAGGTGGAGAGATTGTGCCTGGCGTTGGGGGTAGTGCCCCAGCAGTGGCCTGGTGGTAATGGTGGGTTCAGGCTGTCCCTACGAACCTCCAGGTTGTGGAAGTGGGTGATGTGAAAGCGGATCTCCAGCTGATAGACATTAGAGCGGAGGCTGCGAAAGTTGAGCAAGGATTCAATGAGCAGGAAAGTGATAAAGACCAGGTTCACACTGTACTCCAGGCACAGTACCATGAGCTGCGGGTCACAGCAATCCAACAGTGTCAAGGGGATCTGCAACAGCAAGCTCAGCAACCAGAAACCAGCCAACGCTTGTCCCTGTGGGCACAGGCCGAGTAACGGTGTTTGAACACAGGAAGGGGGAGATGGAATGGGGAGGGGATAGAAATCAAGAGAAACTCAGGCACAGCAATCACTGCACGGACAGATCCAAGTGTCCAGTGCAGGGCCCAGTTATCCAAACCCTAACCCAAAACCCCATTAACTCTCCCAATCTAGCCCATCCCATTCCCTTTACAGCATCCCCTCCTTCCACCCCCCTCCATCCTCTCCACATCCCCAACCTCTCCCCGTCCCGGCCACGAAAACCATTCCCCCATCCCGCTCCCCTCCCTCTCTCCCATTTCCATCCCATCCCCTCCATTCCCACTCTGCCTTGTGCACCTTTTTCTGGAGTTTGTCGCTGTAGCCCAGGTAAAGGCGGATCACTTCAACAAGGGAGATGAGGGTGAGCAGGACACAGAGCACGATGCGGGAGGAGATGCTCAGCACTTGGTACTGGGTTAAGTGTTGGGGGAAACAGAGGGAAGGACAGAAGGAGAGATGAACATAGAGTCACAGAGAAAAATGACAGTGAGAGACAGAGAGAGGGAGAGAGGGAGTGCATAGACAGAGAGGGTGACAGAGAGACATGCAGAGCAGGAGAAAGAGAGAGATATATAAAACAAGAGAGAGGGAGAGACAGACTAAGAGAGGTACAATGGAAAACAGAGGGAAATAGACAGAGAGGTTGGGGTAGAGGGAAAGAGCGAGAGAGCGACGGGGGAGAGAGAAACAGAGACAGGCCGATGGAGAGACAGAGAGAGATACAGACAGACAGGGAGAGAGGAGGGTGCATGAGAGTGAGAATGACCAAGATGGAATGCGAGACAGAAATATTGAGAGAGAGCGTGTGGGGGGAGCACAAAGGAAGCAGTTCAGGGATGGAGGAGGGAAAAGGATGGACGAAGGGAGATAAGAGGGAGAATTGCATAGAGGGAGGGGTGACGAGAGGGAGAATGGGAAATGCGGGGAGAGAGAGAGAGCTTAGAGACAGGGAGCGACAGACGGGTAGGAGAATTGCAGGGACATGGAGGGAAGGGACTTGGGGAAAGGCAGAGGGCAAGATTCAGAGAGGCAGCAACAAAGTCAGATACAGAGTTTGAAATAGAAGGAGACATAGAAATCATTCGATGAAATGTGAAAACTCCCTGAACTCTCACAAACATCCCATTTTAATACCACATCATTGGATGCCAACACTCAATCTGCTCATCTACTGGCTCTTCTGATGCTGGGGCAATTGGCTTGTCATGCGCTCTGGAACAATCAGGCTTCTTAAACCCCATCATTCCTAATTATCCCCAATTCAACCTTCAGCTCCAACATGACAATTTCACACACCCACCCGAATGGAAAAAAAGTAGAGGTTAAAGTGGAGACAAATATATAGAGGCAGACTGCTCGCTCTGTCTTGTCCTGGAGAGACACAGGGACCGGAAATGAGAGTCAGAACACGGGAGTGTCGGGGTTTGTCATTACCATCAGTGGTCAGGGATGTTAACCACTTAGTGATTACTGTCAGAAGTTTGGGATGATAACCAGGTTAATGATTAATGTCTGTGGTTAGGGATGTTAACTGGGATTGTGATTATTGTCGTGGTTATGGATGTTAACTCGTTTATTGATTACTGTCAGTGGTTAGGGATGGTAATCGGTTTAGTGATTGCTATTGGTTGTTAGAGATGGTGACCGTGTTATTGATTACCATCGTTGGATAGGGATATTAACTGGGTTAGTGATTACTGTAGGTGATCGGTGATGTTAACCAGGTTAGTGATTACTATCGGTGGTTAGGGATGGTAACGTGGTTGGTGATTAACATCGGTGGTTAGGGATGCTAGCCAGGTTGGTGATTACTGTTGATGGATAGGAATGTTAGCCAGGTTAGTGATTGCTGTCAGTGGTTAGGGATGGTAACCATGTAAGTGATTACTGTCAGTGGTTAGGGATGTTAACCGGGTTAGTGATTACTGCCAGTGGTTGTAACGAGGTGGTCACTGAACTGTCCCCCTCCCGGGGAAAACCCCCTTGCCCCGGCATTCCTGATCAGGCAGGGCCCCCTGTATCCGCCCGCTCGGGTTGTTGTTGTTGCTGAAGATGCTCTGTCTGAACGGACTGAAACTCTGGTGGAGTGGCTCTGGAGGGGGTCTACCCTCGTTCCCCGGTTCAGGCTCCACCCCCCGGGGAAGGGGGCGGGGTCAGTGAGGGGGATCGTTTGGCGGGAGGAATGAGGACCTTTGGCGATGAAAACGGCAATACTTGATTGAGCTGCCAGCATCAAAGATGGCGACGATGTTGTGAGGATGCTGCAGTGGAGGGCACCATTTTGGTACTGTCAGGTAGGAGCGTGTGGGGTCAGAGATTAGACATATGGTCACATCAGGCAGGAATCATTCAGAAATGACAGGTCAGTCAGATTTACAGATATAAAACCCTCAAAGATCTTTCCGCTGAAGTGAAATAGGGGACTGTTCAGTTACTGGGCACTCCAGTGTCTCAAATATATGTAAATATCATCTTGTACAAGAAAGAGATGCCTTTGGTTTGTTTCATGGGGAGAGTTAATCTCCAATGTTTGTTTGTTCTTATGCTCCTGAACAGACCCAAACTGCTTCAAATGTGGATGTGTCTGTGGGGGGCTTTCCCCTACCTCCCTGCGATGTCGGACCCCAAAGGCTCATATTAGCCCATTCCGGGCAGTGACCTGGTTCCCCAGGGATTGTATTTGGTCCTGGCCCTTCCATCAAAGGCCTGATGTTCATTGTTCAGTGTTGCAGGCTGACAGGACACATGTAGATACTTGGAGCTCCTTACAGTACCCTTTCAGCTTCTCAATGTATCCTGAGGCTGCTTCCTGGTTCCCAATGGCCCTCCTCTCACTGGACTGGACTCTTTCCATTTGTAACTGGAGCTGTCCCGTGTATGAGAGGTTTTCCTGCAAAGTTCTGTTCTGTTCCTAGTGTAAGAGCTCTTGCTCTGATACTGTCTGTAGTTATCCCTGGAGTGATCGGATCTGATCTGCCTTACCCTGATCGGGGTCCTCCAGACAATAGACAGCAGTAGCAGAGTTAGATGCTCTTCAGGAAGAATCGATAAAGACCTTCATTTAAATTGGGGAGATGCAGTAGAACTTTCAGAGTGATAACATTTACAGTCCTCAGCAGAGGGCGATCATACAGTGACTGTGTGTGTGTGTGTGTGTGTGTGTGTGTGTGTGTGTGTGTGTGTGTGTGTGTGTGTGTGTGTGTGTGTGTGTGTGTGTGTGTGTGTGTGTGTGTCGGTGTATGTGACATTCGCAGAGTCTGAAAGAGGGATATTGCTGTTGGTCAGTGCAGTACCTCACAGTCCTGGGTAGAAACATTGTCAACACAATTTGGGTCAAACAACTTCTTCCTTGCATTGACAGATGAACTATCGATGAAAAAGTAAAACAGCTTTGACAATCCCCTGACGTGTTGTTAGGAACGAAGTATATTTGTTCCATCACCTTACATTCAATTCTATCACATACGCCTGTTCAATTCTGTAACATAAAACTTCATTTGTATAATAATCCTGTCTGAAATTGTAAATACAGTCTGCTCAATTGAATAATGCGTTTATCATCGTCTGTATATACCTCAAGGTCATTAAGCTTGCTGACTTTCCCTGTGTGTCTTCGTACGAAGTAATATTGTCCTCATTTGTGGAATAATCCTGTGTTCATTTGTTCAAACATCTCATGTCACGTTTTGGGACAAATTGCAGTAATTTTTGCAAAGACCTTCTCATAATTTATGCAAAAGTCTTGTGTAACGTTGTGTTGTAGCTGCTCTATGTTTGAAACTGCAGTTTTGTTTCTGTGTTCATTCCATGTCTGGGTCAAGTGGGGATAGGGGAAGGACAGGGACAGTCTGGGACAGTCCTGAACAAAACCATTGATCTGCTTCTGTCTCCCACACCCCTCTCTAATCGCATAAAGAACATCTCATTGCTCTCGCAATATTTGTCGCTATGAACAATATCCAGGAAACCGTGTTCTTCATGAGATATCAATGATAACATCTCATTGCTCTTGAAGTTTCGTTCACTATGAACAAGATTTAGGTGTCAGTGATCTTAATGAGATGTTATCTATACCTGTCCATTGATGCCATCTGCCCATGGGTGCCTATACACTCCTGCTCCTACTAACCCCGTTTGTCATTATCACTGGGACGGTTAATACGATTAAAAAATGACACAATATTGGATGTGTACTGGGCACCGAATAAGGTTGCCTTAGAGTCCAAAGCACCTTGACCAGATGGGACGATGGGCTAAGGAGTGGCAGATGGGGTTTAATTCAGATAGATGTGAGGTGTTCCATTTAGTAAGGCAAATCAGGGTAGGACCTATACAATTAATGGTAAGGTCCTGGGGAATGATGCCAAACAAAGAGATCTTGGAGTGCAGATTCATAGTTCCTTGAAACTCTGGTCACTGATAAAAAAGGATTGTGAAAAGGCATTTGGCATTATTCCCTTTATTGATCATTGCATTTAGTATAAGAGTTGGAATGTTATGCTGCAGTTGTACAGAACATTGGTTAGGTCAATTGGAATGCTATGTTTAATTCTGGTCACCCTTCTACAGCAAAGATATTAGGAAACGTGAAAGGGTTCAGAAAAGATTTACCAATATTTTGCCAGGGCTGGACGGATTGAGCTACAGAGGAGAGGCTGAAATGTTTGGAGGCGATTTTGCCTGGAACACCGGAGGCTAAGGGGGAGCCTTGTAGAGATTTATAAAACCATGAGGGGCATGGATAGGGTGAAGAGCCACTTTCTCTTTCCCAAGGTTGAGGTGTCCAAAACTAGAGGGCACAGCTTTAAGGCGAGAGGGGAAAGATTTGAAAGGGAGCTGATGGGCAAGATTTTCGCACAGAGAGCGGTGCATGTAAGGAACAAGCTGCCAGAGGAAGTGGAGACTGTGTTTATGTTGCACCATTTCAAACGATCTGAATGGGTACACGAACGGGAATGGATGAGAGGGATACAACATGGATTGAGGTCCTTTGGCCCAAACTGCTCGATGCTGACCATGTGCTCATTCCAACTGCCTGTATTTGCTTCTGAACCCTTCCCATCCATGTACATTTTCAAACGAATTTTAATTGTTGTTATTGTACCTCCCTCAACCACGTTCTCTGGCCACCCATTCCATTCATTCGCTGCGTGAAAAAATATCCCTCAGGTCCTTCCTAAATATTTCTCTTCTCACCTTCAAACGATGCTCTCTAGTTTTTAATTCTCCATCCCTAGGAAAAAGGTTTATAAACATTCATCCGATGTCTCCCCCTTATGATTTTATACACATCAATATGGCCACCCGTCATTCTACTCAATCCAAGGAATAAAATCCTATGCGGCCAACCTCTCCCTATAACTGATAATGCTGATAATCCTACTAATCCTGCTAACATCTTCATAAATCTTTCCAGTATTAATTATCTCAGTCCTATAACAGGGTGACAAAAACTGAACACAATGCCCCAAGTGCAACCTCACCGATTACTTATACAGCTGCAACTTAATGCCCCAAAAGCTATACTCTTTGCTTTGACCAAGGTAGGCCAGCATGTTAATTGCCTTCTTCACCACCCTGTCAACCCGTGGTACCACGTTCTAAAGTCTATGTACTTGTACTTCTGCGTCCCTTTTTCGGCAGCACTCTTCAGGACCTTAGCATTTGCTGCATAAGTCCTACATTGGTTTGACTTTCCAAAGAGCAACAACTCGCATTTATCTGAATTGCATTGTATGTGCCAATCCTCAGCACACTTCTGCAATTGTTGACAACCTTCCTCACTTTCAATGTGACCTCCGAATTTTGTATCATCTGCAAACTTACTCATCATGTCTTGTACATTCACGTCCAGATAATTTGTTTAATTACAAATAACGAAGGTCCCAGCATCGAACTTTGTGGCGTACCACTAGCAACAATTTCCCTCTGCTGCTACCACTGTGTCAATTTTTAATCCAGTTGGCTCTCTTTCCATGTATGTCATGTGACCTAACATTCACGATTAACCTGCCAAGCGGGATCTTGTCACGGCCTTACGAAACTCCATATAGACAACATCCAGTGCCCTACTCTCAGCTACCTTTTTCAATATCCAGTCAATTTAAAATTGGAACCATGCAATGGCCAGGAATCGAAACTGGGTCAACTGCTTGAAAAGCAGCTATGCTCGAAACACTATACTAACATTTCTCACTGATGGGCCTCTGAGCGTTCATTAACGAAGTAGGTGAAGATAGTGAGAATTAGAATGTTTCCTGAGGAGCTCTTGCAGAGATGTCCTCAAGGTAATATGACTGACATGAACAGTAACAACCGTCTTCCTTCTACCTAGTTATTGCTGCAAAACAGCAGAGAGTTTTCCCTGGATTCTCATTGACTGTGGTTTATCCTTGGCTTCCTCCTGTCACACTCGGTCAAACGGTGCTGTGATTTTAAGGTGAGCTCCTCTCCCTTCTTCTCGGGAGTTCCAGTTAGTTGAACCTAGGCTGTAATGAATGGCTCTTGTGGCACCTAAACTGACCATCAATAAGCAGGCTATTGATGACCAGATATTGCTTGACAGCCCTGTTAATGACACCTTACTTCCTATTTCAATGTTAGAGAATGGACAGATGAGACATTAATTGACAATATCAGAGATGCCATCTTTTTCTGTGTAAAATGTGCCTGGATAATTTTTCACATTCTCGGTCCATGCCAGTGTTGTTGCACCATCAAAAAACTTTGGCTCAGCAGGCGGCAAGTATTCGATATTTAAGTTGTCAGGATGTACAACCTTTTCAGTATCCAGTGCCTCCTTTAATCACTAATATCAGTCAGAGTGAATTGAATTGGCTGGAGACTAGGAGTTGTGAACATAGAGACCTCAGGAGGAGGCTGAAATGGATCAACATCTTGGTATTTTTGGGTCAAGATTATTGCAAATGCCTCAGCTTTATCTTTTGCACTAATGTTCTGGACTCCCCCATAACTGAGGGTTTATTTTTTGGAGAGCAGCCTTCTCACCAGTGGTTAGTTGTCCACCATCTTTTTTGACTAAATGTGCCAGAGCTTAGTTCTGCAGAACTGAAACGTGATACAAAAACAGAAATTACTGGTGGTTCACTGCAGGTCTGGCAGCATCGTTCGGGAGAAAGCAGAGTTGTGTGATCGCCTCGCTCTGTCTGTCACTTGTTGCGGATAAAAGTCATCCTGTTTTGTAGTTTCACCAGGTTGGAACCTCATATATTGGTTTTCAGTTCTCCTGTCTGCATGTCCTGCTGTACTCTTCATTGAACCTGTCTGAAGAATTCCTATTCATATATTCAACGAGATGCCTTTTAAATGTTGTAATTGTACCAGCTTCCACCATAGAGCCATAGGAAGCAGACCCTTCGATGCATCCAGTCCAAGCTGAATGTAATCTCAAACTAAACTGGTCCCGGCTACCTGTCCCTGACTCAGAGTCCTCCAGACACTTCATATTTATGTATCCATCCAAAAACCTTTGTTTCTCACATACCTGACTCTCTGCATGAAGGAAATGCCCCTCAGGTTGCTTTGAAAATTGTCCCCTCTCAATTTAAAGGCATGCCCCCTCATTCTGGACTCTGTTACCCCGGGGAAGACCTTGTCTATTTACCCTGTACATGCCCCTCATGATTTTATGAGCCTTTAAAAATTCTCCCCTCATCCTCTGACACCTCCAGAGTAAAATAGGCCCCGGGCTACTCAATCCTGCAAGATAACTCAAACCCTCCAGTAAGATATGTTGGGCATATAGTCTATGATTTTCTGTGGAAGGTATAATTGTGATGCTGCAGATGGCCCACTGAACTTCATGGAATCTTTTTCATAAGTTGATAGTTCTGCTTGAAGTCTGCCCTATTGCACACAGAGACGGTGCCACGCCACATGATGCAGTGTGTACATGATGTGGGGCAGGCAGATTGGTGACAATGCCTTTTGGAATGTTCCAGCTCAGTAAACAGGTGGTGCTACTGACACTGTCTTGGTGACGGACATGGATGCTTCCCACACAGAGTCTATTCTCTGTACTTTATACCTTCAATGTTGTGATCAAAGAGGAAATTAGACGAATGTGGCAATTGATAACCAACAGAATATTTCTGTGCCTGTGTTTAACCTGGTGCCATGAGGCTTCATTGGGACAGGCATCAATGCTGAGCACTTCCAGGGTTCAATCACCCCCTCCCCTTCACTGTAACCCAAGGGGCTGCTCCCTTTGCTGGCTTTGTCCTGACAGTGGGACAGGACCTGCCCTCAGATGATCATAGTGTTGTCTGGGACATTGTCTGGAAAGTGGGATTCACGAACGTGGCTCTGTTCAATTGTTGCTGGATTAGACTTTGAGAAATATACTTCAGGTCAGTTTTAAGTTTAATATACTAAAGAGTTAAACCCCCCCCCCCCACCCTTAATCTTTGAAACTAAGTATAAAACTAAAATAAATATTTGTTGTTTCAATTGAAGATTGTTTATTTCAAAAATCATAATGCACACCTAATTATTGTTAAATTTAGTGACTGTAGTAACCAGCTGACTATTGCTCAGGACAATAACTGCAGTAAACAGCTGATTCCTGTTACGATGAGTAAACATGTGATCTTTGCACGACAATATACATCAAAAATACGTTTGAAAAGGCCGGAATATAAATACAGACTTGCTGGATCACACTGGCACCTCAAATAAAGACTGACAAGCTCCTAAATATCTCCACACAGCTTCCAAACTGGGTCTGGACATTTATGCAAACATTTCCTCGCAACAGACAATTTTACATCGCCCTTGAACAAGGGGGAAGTGCATGGAGCCGACTGTCCAATGGACCATCACAAGGTTCAGTGCAATTTTCACAATTTATGCAAATGACCTGCCAACTACCACATCTGGTAAATTCATCCATGTTGATGACATCTAGTGTCCCATAAGCTTCTTAACTCTCCACTTTGGAGCAGAACCTTATTGAAGGTCTTAAAAAGTGATGGATTACATGGCATCTTGCATTGAATCCCTCATCAACAATAGCCAGTGCATGTCAGCTCCAACATTCCAATGTCCAAACAGAATTGTGCACCTACACTGTTGGCCAGCATGATCCCAACTAACATTATTGTGTGTTATCTCGAAACTTGAAATTTTATGAAGTTATTTTCAATATTGTATTGATCATTAACAGCAGTGTCATTAATGTAGAACATAAATCCTTTGAACATAGCTACTTGATTGTCCAATAAACAAATCAACTAATTTGTTTCGAAAAAGAATTTAAGACGGAAATATAATAAAACCACATCACACAATTGATCAGACTGCATATTGCACTCAAGATCAATTTATCATTTACCCTTATCATCTGAAAATATCCAGTTGTTTTTTCCATTGAATACAAATATTCCACACCTAATTGTTTTAATGATAATAATTTAGCTAAGTTTCCAAATATTCCAGATATGACGACATATTAAATTAATTCTAACTATCTCATATGTGAGTAATGTGGGATATGAATCTCAGTGTCTGAGTGATGCTATATATGGACGCCGTGCCTCTGAAAGACTGACAGATGGTTCCAAACAGCATATCGTTTCAACGCTTCAAAACGAGCAAGGTTTTGCCTACACCCGCCCAGCTTACACTCATTAAGCCTCAAACCCAGTGTCCACCATTAGGTATGATTGGGCAACATTTTTAATGAAGTCTAATCCATTCATAGGTATCGCTGCCTGGGTTAGCATTTATTTCTCAGCTCTAATGACTGTTGAGGATGTGTTGGTGAGCTGCTTTCTTGAACTTTAGTTGCCTGTGTGCTGTAAGTGGACTTACAACACCGTTATGAAGGGCTGGAAAATAGATGAGCAGGAGGGTGGAAGAATATCACAAGTCAGACTGCAGCAGAAGGTGGAGATGTAGATGTTTTAAGTTAAACCCTTCTTCAGGACTAAAGTATCAGGAGATAGAAATGTCTTCGTTTTATTCAAAAGTGGAGATGTCGATGTTTTGTTGTCTCTAATCACGAACTGTGAAGCAGAAGTGCTTACAGATTGGTGATGTATTTCCAAATCAGGATATGAATTGACTTGGAATGTAATTTATAGTGTATGGTGATCCCATGCATCTGCAGCTCGTGTCCTTCGAGATGATTGTGGGTTTGGAAAGTTTTGTTTGAGGAATGTTGGTGAATTTCTGCAAAGCATCTAATCGTTGATACATCTTTTCTGCTACTGAGAATAATGGTGGAAATAAGATGGTGTGGCGGCCATCACGTGAACTGTGTTATCCCGGATAGTGGAAAGCTTCTTAATGTCGTTACTCCTCTCAGCAAATGGGGAGTGTTTTAATACACTCCTGACTTGGACCTTACAGATGGTGGACAGATTTAAGTCAGGAAGTGAGTTAATACCTGCAGTATTACTAGCTTCTGACCTGCCTTGTCAACTCTGTATTTAAATGGATAATCCAGTTCAGTTTCTGGTCAATGCTAATGTCAACATGGTGATAGTTGAGGAATCAGCATCGGTAACCCTTTTGAATATCAAAGGATGATTGTTTTGACTCTCAGTTGTTCGAGTTTATACTTGTCTGACATTTATGTGCCATATATGCTATTTGCCACTTTTCATGCCAAGTATGTATATTGTCCGGGTCTCACTGCATTTGGATAAGGAGTGCTTCAGTATCTGAGTAGTTGGCGAACACATTGTAATCATTCACTAACACCCCCATGTCTGACCCACTGATGGAGTGAAGTCTATTGATGAAGTTATTGAAGGTGGTTAAGTTGAAGATACTCCTTTGAGGAACTGCTGCACAGATGTCCTGCAGCTGTGACGACCGACCTCAAAGAACATACAACCTTCTTAGTTTCTGCCAGGGATGACTCCATCCAGTGAAGAGATTCCCTCGATTTCATTTCCCTCAAGTCTTGCTCAGCTTCCTTGAAGCCACACCAGGGCAAACACAGCCTTGGCGTTAAGTACAGTTAGCCTCACACCACCTCTGGAATTCAGCGCTTTCTGTCCATGTTTGGACTAAGGCTGGAGTGAGGTCAGGAGCTGAGTGGTGTCACTGAGCAGGTTGTTGGTGTGTAGGTGCTGCTTCATCGCACTGTTGATGAAGCTTTGATTCACATTTTCATGATCGATATCATTGATGGGGTGGCAATTCGCCGGGCTGGCTTTGTCATGTTATTTATGCACAGCACATATCTGAGCATTTGTGCACTCTCAGGAAGATGTCAGTGCTTTGGTTCAGCAGGAACTGCTTTCCCAGGGTTACAGCATGTTCTAGAGTATATGTCATCTGTCCCATTGCTGGGATGTTGTCAAGGCCGCAGCCTTTACCCACTAGAGGAAGCCGAAATGGATCAACCCATTCGCATTTCTGGCTGAAGAATTTAGTGAATGGGTTTAGCCTTATCTTTACATTGAATTACTGGGCTCACACTTTGTTGATTATTGCAGATATACGTGGAGCCTCCTCCTGTAATAAGTTGTTCATTTGTTCACTACCATTCATAAATGGAAGTGTCAGCACTGCAAGGCTTAGATCTAATATTTTGGTTGTAGAATTCCTTACTTTTGTCTATCACATCCTGCGCATGCATGTGGTGAATGTGTTGGTGAAGACCACAGCTTGGAAGTCATTGTGGAGCATGCAGAGAATGGTGACAGAATTCTGTGAGCATCCACATTTGAGGAAGGTGTGCCATAATCCCTAACCGTCCACAGAGTCAAAGTCTCGAAGATCGAAGTGTGCCATGTGCAGAGGTTGCTACTGTTCCCTACACTCTGCTTGGGTTTGTCGCACACTGACAATCCTGGCCATTCAGCCGTTTGATAGGCTGAAGTTGCACTGAGTACCGGGAAGAGCTCTTCAGCCAATGGGAGGAAGGACTGTGGAGGATTCTCATGATGACATTTCCTATGGCGGAAAGTGTGGAAATCTCTGTGTACGGTCGGACTTGTCTTCTTTCTTAAAGTTGGTCAAAATAAAGGCGTCGCTGACATCTCCCAGCATGCTCCCTTCATTCCAGCAAGGATGGTGAGGAGGATTCATGTCAAGAGTGACTCTCCGTCATATTTTAGTCCTTTACTGGGAATTCTATTTGTACTAGTGGCCTTGCTGTTGTTCTGTTGTTGGAGGTGTTTTTGCCCTCAAGATGGGTTGGAGGTTTGCAAGGGTGGTAGTGGGTAGTGTATTGTGGGATGGTGTCAGGAACACTTGTGCTGAAGGCTATGAATTGGTGGAGGTGGCCCTCGTATTGCTCTCTCCAGTGAGTGCTGACTGCCTCGATCTTTGATGAAGGACTCTCAGTATTTGGCTCTCAGGGTGGTCACTCCCTGGGTATTTGGTCTGTAGATGGCTTTGATTGAGCTGAAGAAGCGGCTCACATTGTGGCTGTCTGTGAGTCACTGACTCTCCTCTTGACTCTCTCCACCCACTATCTATTCCTTAGTTCAAAACTTCCTTGTTACACCTCGGCCTTCAGTTGTGTCTCCATTCGTTTCCTTTTGCTGAAGTTTTCGTGAAGCTGTCGGTTCGGGAATACCTCACGTTCGTGGTCTCGGAGATCCTGGATCTCCAGCTTATTCTCATTGAGTCACTCCTGGGGTTTCCTGGTCGAGAGGCCAAGGGTCTCCACGCAGCTGCTGATTTGAAGGGGGTTCAAGGTGGACCAGATGTTGTGGGCACTCTGTGTCTCAGGTATCTTGGTCATCATGAAGTTGGGTGTGAGGCACTGCCTGAGAAAGATTTCCTTCAGTGGGATAGTGATAGTTCTAGTCTGGTGTGAAAAGAGTCTTTTGTCTTTTTCATTTTGTCGAGATTCAGGGCAGAGCCACTTACGGCTGTGATGTACTGCTTCTGACTCAGGGTGTGCCAGAGGCTCATGAGGAAATCATTTACATCATAGAAGGATTTGTTGCGACATCAGACTAGTTTCTTTCTTATGATGAAGCCGAACCCATGGAGACGCTGTTCTGTGTTTGCTTTTCCAGAAGGCGTTACTGCCACATTATTCTTAAAGTTGCCTTTCTCCTTCCAGTCATATCTACCTCACCGTCGTTGGAATGAAAATAAATAATTGTAAATGAAAAGTTCATCTCATTTCTAAATGAATTTTGCATCTTGTTGGCAATGCTCATGACATGAGCAGTTCCTTTCGTGGTCTTGGCAGACTCAGCTTGCTCAGATATTGCAGTGCTGAAAAGTTCTTTCAGACTGTCCTTGCGAAGGACAAATAGGTTTGTCCCTGAGCTCAGGACAGGATGTGTCAGAAAATGACAAAACTCAGCGGCTCATCTTCGTCACAGGCTTCTTGATCTTCAGTTAATTCAAGCTAAATGAAGCACGCTTTATGTAATCCCTGTTCAAAAATGTCCAACAGAGTCGGAAATCGGAAGAGAACGTGAGGACTGCAGATATTGGAGATCGGATTCGACAGGGTGGTGATGGAAAATCATAGCCAATCAGGCAGCATCCTAGGAGAAGGAGAGTCGACATTTCAGGCATAAGCTCTTCATGTTCATGATACATCGATTCTTCTGCTTCTCGGATGCTGCCTAACCTGCTGTGCTTTTCCATGACCACACTTTTCGAACTAGCTTCCTAAAGCAGAGCCTGGTCTTCCGTTCTCTCGGATATTTCCCGCCATTGGCTCCAGCCCTCCCTCAATCTGGACCATGTGGAGGTTTGTGTGCAGTGACTACTCTACATTGAAGGAAAATACAAACAGGCAGCTTCTATCACAACCCTGCCCCGTCGCCAATTTAAGTATGTGAACAGAAGCATCAGGAACCTGATGGACAATGCCAACAGAAATAGACCTGAATGACACACTGCTGTCATTGCCCAGAATTACAACATTGCCAGGTCAAGTCTGGATATTGTCCACATACACCAACAGCGGATGTTCACAAGTCAAGGGACGGCTGGAAATGGGAAGCCTTCATAAGTGAGTTAACGAGAGCATTAAAGTGCATAAAGTTGGATAAATCCCCACGCCCTGACCAGGTAAATCCTGGAGCTCTGTGGGAAGCTGGGGAAGTGATTGCTGGACCCCTTGTTCAGACATTTGCATCATCGATAGTCACGGATGAGGTGCCGTAAGACTGGGAGTTGGCTGACGTGGTGCCACTGTTTAAGAAAGGTAGTAAGGACACCCAGGGAACTCGCGACCAGTGAGCCTGAAGTCGGTGGTGGGTAAGTTGTTGGAGCTATTGCTGAGTGACAGTATTTACACTCATTTGGAAAGGCAAGGATTGATTTGGGATAGTCAGCATGGCTTGTTGCGTGGCAAATTTAGTTGTTGTGGTTCTGTTCGCCGAGCTGGAAGTTTTTGCTGCAAACGTTTCGTTCCCTGGCTTGGGAACATCATCAGTGCTATTGGAGCCTCCTGTGAAGCACTGCTTTGATGTTTCTTCCGGTATTTATAGTGGTTTGGTCTTGCCGCTTCCGGGTGTCAGTTTCAGCTGTAGTAGTTTGTATGTGGGGTCCAGGTCGATGTGTCTGTTGATGGATGTTCTTGCCGTTTCCGGGTGTCAGTTTCAGCTGTAGTGGTTTGTATATGGGGTCCAGGTCCATGTGTCCATGCAAAGACTGCACAAAACACTATATAGGACAAACAGGAAGACAGCTAACAATCCGCATCCATGAACATCAGCTAGCCACAAAACGACACGACCAGCTATCCCTAGTAGCCATACACTCAGACAACCAGGAACATGAATTTGACTCGGAAAACACTACCATCATAGGACAAGCCAGACAGAGAACAGCCAGGGAATTCCTAGAGGCATGGCATTCATCCACAAACTCCATTAACAGACACATGGACCTGGACCCCATATACAAACCACTACAGCTGAAACTGACACCCGGAAACGGCAAGAACATCCATCAACAGACAGATCGACCTGGACCCCACATACAAACTACTACAGCTGAAACTGACACCCGGAAGCGGCAAGAACAAACCACTATAAATACTGGAAGAAACATCAAAGCAGCGCTTCACAGGAGGCTCCAATAGCACTGATGATGTTCCCTAGCCAGGGAACGAAACGTTTGCAGCAAAAACTTCCAGCTCGGCGAGCAGAACCACAACAATGGACACCCGAGCTACAAATCTTCACCCAGACTTTAGGCAAATTTAGTCTCACGAACTTGATTGAGTTTTTTGAAGAAGTAACAAGGGAGGTCATTTTGTCTCTGTACAGGACATTGTTTTGGCCAAATTTTGAATATTGCCTGCATTTCTAGTCTCCCTCCAATTGGAAGGATGGGGTGAAACTTGAAAGTGTTCAGAAATGATTTGCAAGGATGTTGCTAGTGTTGGAGCATTTGAGCTGTTAGAGAAGTTGAATATACTGGGGCTGTATTCCATGGTCCCTCGGAGGCGGAGGGGTGATCTTATCGAGTGTTGAAAATCACGAGGGGCATGGATAGCATAAATAGATACGGTTTTTTTCACTGGTGTGGGCGAGTCCAGCACAATAGCGCATAGGTGTAGGGTGACAGGAAAAGACATAAAAAGGACCTAATCGGCAAAGGTTTCACGCAGAGTATGGTGCATGTATGAATGAGCTTCTAGAGGAAGTGGTACATCTACTCTGTCCATCCCTTTTTAGATGTGGAGATGCCGGTGTTGGACTGGGGTGTACAAAGTTAAAAGTCGTAGAACATCAGGTTATAGTCCAACAGGTTTATTTGGAAGCATTAGCATTTGGAGCGCCGCTCTTTCATCAGGTGATTGTGGAGAATAACATTGTAAGGCACAGATTTTATAGCAAAATTTTACAATGTGATAACAGAAATTATATTTTGAAAAAGACTCAGATTGCTTGTTTAGTATCTCATCTTTTGGAATGACCATGTAGGTTTCAGTTTTTTTTTCATCTGTAAATCACAAAGTCTATTTTAGAAATTATATTCTGAAGTACACTTTAACAGTTGGTGTCATGTCAGCCCAGATAAGGTATTTAAGGTGTTAACTCACCGTGAGTCTGTCTGTGTCACAATGGTCAGACTGATTCAAATCTAAAAACGGATTTACATAATTTTATATGGATTCATGCAGTTTTTGAGAAAAGTGAAATGTAATTCTACGGTTAAAAATTCATCCCACAAACTTATATATGTATATGTGCATGTGTGTGTGTTTCGAGGGTGGCGGGTTTATGTGCGTCTGTGAGAGGGTACGTGTATGCGTGTGAGTGTGAGTGTAAAGGGGTTTAAGTCTGTGAGGGGGTGTGCGTGCGAGTGTATGTGTGAGTGCATGAGAGAGGATCTGAGTGTGTGTGTGTATATGCGAGATGTGTGTGGGGACTGCGTGAACTGTATGAGTGTGTGTGTGAGAGAGAGGTGTGGTGGCTGTGTGAACTGTGTGTATGTGTGTGTGAGATGTGTGTGGGGGCTGTGTGAACTGTGTGTATGTGTGTGTGAGATGTGTGTGGGGGCTGTGTGAACTGTGTGTGAGAGACAATGTGTGTAAAATGTGTGTGTAGGTTATGTGAACTGTGTGTGGGTGTGTGTGAGTGTGGGGGCTGTGTGAACTCTGTGTGTGTGAGTGAAAGATATCTGTGGGGCTGTGTGATTTATGTGTATGTGTGTGAGAGATGTGTGTAGAGGCTTTGTGAACTATGTGTGAGAGAGAGAGTGTTTGAGATATGTGTGGGAGCTGTGTGAATAGTGTATGTGATAGAGTGTGTGAGTGTGTGAGATACGTGTGGAGGCTGTGTGGGGTGTGTGTGTGAGAGAGAGAGATGTGTGGGGGGGCTGTGTTTGTATGTATGTTTGTGTGTATGTATGTGTATCAAATTCTGAAGATATTCTTCGGCATTGTGGATTTTTTATTAAGATCTCAATATTTTACTTAATCAGAAAGGACCTTGAAATGTGTTGATCTGAGAAATTGGAATTTCGAAGCCAGTGTTCAAAGACCACATTCTGTCCCACATGAGTAAGGATGGGGACAGTACTGGGAAGGAAACATTGAAAAAGCAAACCAACCTCACTCTCAGTCTGTCCTGAATATATTTAGAAATGATGTGAGCAGGTGTTGTAGAATTGACAATTTTAAAAGTGGGCAAATCATGAGGGCAGGATGAATTGTAACCAAAGAGCCAAGGGAGGAAATTTCATGGACTTCGACTCATACCTTTAACTCCCTTCCGGCCACAGGGGAAGTGTCAGAAGATAAGATGACAGCTGATGCGTTCCCACTTTTTAAGAATGGTGGTAATGTTAGACTAGGAATAACAGATCAGTGAGTCTTCCATCAGTGTATGGAAGCTATTCAAGAAAGCTTTAAAGGAGAGAATTCATCTCCAATTAAAGGGGTAAGATTTGATCACATAAAGCCAGCATGGTTTTGTCAGAATGGAGTCATACCAAACTAAGCTGGTGGAGTTTTCCAGGGTGGTTACCAGGTCTATAAATGATAAGGTCCCACATGGGAGATTGATAATAAAGGCAAAAGGACTTGGCATCCAAAATAAGTTGGCATGTTGGCTCCAAAATTGACTCAGTCAGAGGAGACCGAGCGTGTTGATAGAAGACTATGAATTGAAATTGGAGTCTGGTGTTCAGTGGTGTATCAGTGCTGGATGGCTATTGTTTATGATGTTCATAAATGATTTCAATGAGAAAATATGTGTATGTGTTTATGTTGGACAGGTGGTGATAGTCGGGTGAAAGGGGATGAGGTTGGGGATATTATATAGAACTTTGAACATTACAGCATAGTACAGGTCCTTCGACTCTACATGGTGCGCAGGCCTGTGAAACCAACTTAAACCCATGTATCCTACGCTATTCAATTTTCATCTATATGTAAATTCAATGACTATTTAAATGTCCTTAAATTTGGCGAGTCTACTACCGGTGTAGGCAGAGCATTCCACGTCCTCAATACTCTCTGAGTAAAGAAACTATCACTGACATCTGCATATGTCTATCACCCCTCAATTAAAAGATTGAACTAGCCATCACCATCCAAGGAAAATGGCTCTCGCTGTGCACCCTATATAATCCTTTGTTCATCTTATACAACTAACTCACGTCTCAGAGTTCTTCTATCTAACGACCTTCCGTCCATAGCAGGTAACGTACTAGTAAGTCCCCTGTGAACCCTTCCCAAAGCTTCCACATCCTTCCTATGATGCGGTGACTAGAACTGTATGCAGTACTCCAAGTGTGGCCGCACCAGAGTTTTGTACAGCTGCAGCACGACCTCATGGTTCCAAAACTCAATGCCTCCAATAATAAAAGCTAAAATACCATATGCCGTCTTATCAACCCTATCAACCTGGGTGACAACTTGCAGGGATCGATGTACATGGACAACTAGATCTCTCTGCTCATCCACGCTACCAATAATCTTACCATTGTTACTCCTTCCAAACTGAATCATTTCATAATTTTCTGCATTAAACTCAATTTACCACCTCGCAGCCCAGCTCTGCAGCTAATCTATGTTCCTCAGTAACCTGCAACGTCCTTCTGCACTGGACACAACTTCAACGACTTTAGTGTCATCCACAAGTTTTCTACCCATCCTTCTACACCCTCATCCAGGTCATTTATGAAAATGACAAACAGGAGTGGACCTAAACCAGATCCATGCCGTACACGAATGTAACTGAACTCCAAATTGGGCACTTCCTGTCAACCACCAAAACTGTCTTTTCTCAGCCAGCCAATTTATGATCCAAACTGCCAAATCAACCGTCACTCCCATGCCTCTATTTTCTTCAACAGCCTATCGTGGAGAATCTTATCAAACACCTTACTGAAATGTATGTAAGACACATTAGCCACTTTACTCTCATCCACCTGTTTGGTCATCTTCTCAAAGAACTCAATACGTTTGGTAACGCATGACATATCTTTCAGAAAACTGTGTTGACTATTCCTAATCAAATTATTCATTTCTGGATGATTATAAATCATATCTTTTATAAACCTTTGCAACACTTTACCCACAAACGAAGTAAGGCTCACTGGCATATAATCACCAGGGCTGTCTCTACTCCCCTTCTTGCGTAAGGGGACAAGATTTGCTATCCTCCAGTTTTCTTGCACTATTCCTGTAGACAATTACGACATAAAGATGAAAGCCAAATGTTCTGCATTTTCCTCCCTGGCTTCCCAGGGAATCCGAGGAAAACACCCATCTAGCCCAGGGAACCTATCTATTTTCCCAAGCTCCAGAATTTGGGCAGCACGGTGGCACAGTGGTTAGCACTGCTGCCTCACAGCGCCAGGGACCTGGGTTCAATTCCTGCCTCAGGTGACTGACTGTGTGGAGTTTGCACGTTCTCCCCGTGTCTGTGTGGGTTTCCTCCGGGTGCTCCAGTTTCCTCCCACAGTCCAAAGATGTGCGGGTCAGGTGAGTTGGCAATGCTAAATTGCCCGTAGTGTTAGGTAAGGGGTAAATGTAGGGGTAGGGGTAGGGATATGGGTGGGTTGCGCTTCGGCGGGTCGGTGTGGACTTGTTGGGCCGAAGGGCCTGTTTCCAAACTGTAAGTAATCTAATCTAATTGCTAACAACTCCTCCTTGTGAATCTCAATCCAACCTAGTCTATTAACCTGTATGTAAGCATTCTCCTGAACAACATTGTCTTTTTCCAGTCTAAACACTGACGAAAATGCTCATTTAGCACCTCTCCTAGCTCCTCAGACTCTACACACAATTTCCCACTACCATCCATAATTGGCTCTAACTTTATTCTAGTCAGTTCATTATTCCTGACATACTTGTAGAAAGCTTTAGGGTTTTCCTTGATACTATTTACCAACGACTTCTCATGATCACTCCTGGCTCTTCTTGGCTCTCTTTCTCTCGGTATTTAATGGCTAGCTTGTAACTCTCAAGAACCCTAATTGAGCTTTCACGTCTCTTCCTTATTTAAGGAAGAGTCAGAAACTCCCAATAGGATGACCTCTCTTTTCCTGTTTCAAACCTCTGCCCATACTACCTCAATGGATGAGTTCTCAAACATCCTTTCTGCCACTGTAATGCTGCCCTTGTCTAACAATCTCACACCTCCCCCTCTTTTACCACCTTCCCTGTTCTTTCTGAAACATCTAAATCCCGGAACCTGCAATAGCCTATTCTGTCCCTGTTTTATCCATGTCTCTGAAATGGCCACAACATCGAAGTCCCATGTATCAACTAATGCTGCAAGTTCATCCATCTTATACTGAATGCTCCTGTCATTGAAGTAGACACACTTCAAACCACCTTCCTGCTTTCTGAAGAACACTTGCGACTTTGGAACCTTTTCCTTGCCTCACTACTCTCAACCTCCTGGACACTGAAACTACAATTTAGGTTCCTATTTACGGAAAAGCATCAGCAAACATCCCACACCCCAGCAGGATATTGGTACCCCCTCTGGTTTAGGTGCAGACAATCCTGTTTGTAGGTGTCCAACCTACCCCAGAATGAGCTCTAATTATCCAGGGTATCCGAAGCCCTTCTTCCTGCATCATCCCTGTAGCCATATATTCAACTCCGCTCTCTCCTTGTTCGTCGCCTCGCCAGCACATGGCTCGGGAAACAAAGCAGAGGTAACAACTCTGTTTATTCCATCTCTAAGCTTTCACTCTAGCTCCCTGAATGTCTGCCTTGAATCCCCATATCGTTTCCTACCAATGTCGTTAGTGCCTATGTGGTCCATGACTGTGGCTGTTCCCCATCCCCTCAAAGATCCTGAAAATTCGGTCTGATACATCATGGACCCTGGCACCTGGGAGGCAACACACCAACTGTGAGTGTCTCTCGTTCCCACAGAACCTTCTATCTGTCCCAGAAACTATGGAGTCCCCAATGGCTAATCCGCTATTCCTCTCCCCACTTATGTTCTCAATAACAGGAGCAGACATTGTGCCAGAGACCTTTTCTCCATGGCTCACACTGGTAAGTCATTTCCTTCCTCATCCCCAGCAGTATCCAGAATAGTATACTTCTCATTGAGGGAAACGACCACAGAGGGATCTTGAACTTTCTGCCGTTTCCCTTTCTGCGCCCCGACTGTAATCAATCTGCCTTTTTCTTTTGCCCGAAGTGTGACCACCTCCCAGTAACTCCGCTCAATAACCCCCTTCACTTTCCAAATGGTCCGAAGATCATCCAGCTACAGCTCCAGTCCCCTAAAGTGGTTTTCGAGCAGATGGAGCTGTGTGCACTTCCTGAAGATACAGCCAGCGGGGAGGACTTACCGCCCATATTCTGCAGAAGAAACATTCACCTGCTATAACCACTATTCCCACTATTCTAGATTCCCAAAGAGACCATTGAAAAATAGAAATAAAATAAAATCACCTTATCAATCCTGTGCACAGCCCCTTTTCATTTGGTTAGAGGAGGATGGGTGGGAGGCACGACCTTAGTGGTGTTTTGGATAAAGCGAACAACTAAATATTTTAACTGTGTTACCCAGATGGCCTGTGTCTGCTCCTGCTCAGACTGTGTACAGATAAGTTTATATAGTTTCAATTTATCTTCCCAGCAAGTCCTTGGTCCTCACTTTCGCTTCCTCCACTGCTATTGGGAAACTGGAGACTGGAGAACACACGAGGTGCGTGTGCAAAATTTAAATTTACCGTCACAGCAGGCCCCTGGTACTCACTGTCTCCACGCCCCCCAATCCCTCCCCCCCACTGCTATTAGGATAATGGAGACTGTTAAACCCACCGTTGATAAGTCTGTTTGTGCATGACACAAACATTGAGCAGGTGGTTGGCAGTGAGCAAAAACGTCTTCAGTTGCAGATGGATGTAGACTGATTGGTCGGATAGGCAGAACAGTGACAGATGAAACGTAACCCTGGTAAATGTGAGGTGATGTACTTTGGCAGAAGTCACAAGACAAATCAGTACTCAGTGAATAGTAGGACATGAGGAAGCCCAAAGGAATGAAAAGATCTTGAGGTCACCTGAAAGCAGCAAAACAGGGTGAATTGGTCGATAAGCAGGCATAGAGAGCACGTGCCTTTACCAGTCGAAGCATTGTTATAAGAACTGGGAGGTCCTGTTGGAGATGTCCAGGGGTCATAGAGTCACCTCTGACCCAACGTGACCTCGCCGCCCAGTTTTCATAATTAAACGAACCCCTTTCAGGTGGGTTTTCCCAAATCCATCCATACTTATCGCATCCATGTACCTGGCTAAATGCTTCAGAAATGATAAAATTGTGCTCACTCCTTCCACTCGCTCTGACTACCCGTTCCACATATTCAAAACTCACTGTGTGAAACAAATGTCCCACTAAATCCTTTTACTTCTCTCACTCTCACCTTAAACCAATGCCCTCGAAATTTTTGCTCAACGACTGCGGTGGTCGGGGGCGGGGGGGAGGGTGTGGGGGGTGTTGTGGAATATGCTGGCAATCTACTTTATCTAAGTCTCCCATAATTTTGTAGACCTCTGTACGGTCACCCCACAGTCTATTACTGTTCAATGAAGAAAGGTCCCAGCCCATTTAATCTCTCCATATATTGCAAACTTTCCAATCCAGGTAGTATGCTAGGAAATCTATTCTGCTCTCCTTCCAGTTTAATAATATCCCTTATAAAATAAAGCATCCAGAACTGCATGCAGTATTTCAAATGTGACCTCATCAATTTCTTGTCCACCTTAACAAGATATCGCAATACCAATACTCAATGCTCTGAACGATGAAAGAACACTCTTTGTTCTCTCACACCCCGCCATGGCCATACCATTGTCTATGTAAGTCCCATCCTGGCTGTCCTTGCCAAAATGCAACACCTTCCATTTCTCTAAATTAAACTCCATCTGCCACTCCTCAGCCCATTGGCCAGTTGGTCAAGACCTCACTGCATTCCCAGACAACCTTCTTTACTGCCCACGATATCAAAAATCTTGGTCTGTTGTACAAACCAACTAACCATACCTCTGAAATCCTCATCCCAATCAATGATATAAATAATGAATAACAATGGACCCAGACTCTGATCACACCGCTGCTTACAGACTTCAATTTTGAAGTCCCCCTACACTCAATGCATGCCCCCCCACACACTCCCCCTACTAACCTCTCATGCTCACGCATGCTCCGCAGCCACTGACACACTCACACACTCTCTCATACACCCAACCCAGTAAAGCACATCCACAGTCACAAAACCCACCCAAAAACACGCACACACACTCCCCTCCCACTACCACACTCTCACACACTCTCCCCACCTACTAACACACACACACACCCTACCCACAAAATAACTCTCACACTCACTCACATTCCCCATCCACTAACACACACACACACTCAACCCACTCCCACACGCGCACACTCTTACCCAATAACACGCACACATACTCCCTACCCATGATCACACCCACACGCGCATACATTCCCCATCCACTAACAACTCTCATGCTCACACATACTCCACACGCACTAATACACTCTTATGCACGCACATACACCCACTAGCACGCTCACTCACTCATACACACACCCCAACCACTAACACACTTCCACACACACTCTCCCCACCCAATAACACGAAAACTCACTCCCCATCCAACAACACACTCTCACACACGCACACTCCCCACCCACTAGCAGATTCTTGCACTCACACACACACACTTCCCATCCATTAACGCACTCTCACACTCACACACTCTCCCCACCCACTAATACACTTTCAGGCTCACACAGACGCCCCACCCACTAATAAATTCCTACACACAACACTCCCCACCCACAAACACACTCACACACTCACACACACATTCAGTGAGGACCTGAGCGTAGCCCTGAGGGACTTGACCAGTGAGGATATGAGGATATCCCTGAGGCACTTCACCAGTGAGGACCTGACGGTATCAATGAAGCACTTCATCAGTGAGGACCTGAGGATATCCCTGAGGGACTTCGCCAGTGAGGACCTGAAGGCATCCATGAGGCAAATCACCCATGAGGACCTGACTATATCACTGAATCACTTCACCAGTGAAGAACTGAGGGTATCCCTGCAGTGCTTGGTGAGTCTTGTGTCGGTCATGGGGACGTTGTGCCCAGGTCATCGCAGGCGATCAAGGCCGGGGCAGTGGGTCAGTGCCTCGATGTAGGGGATGTCGGCCTGGAGGTGGACGCTGGTGTTTCTGCAATGTTTTCCTTTGGTTTCGTAGGATCTTGTGCAGGTAGTGTTGGAGAGACTGTTCCAGCTCCTGGACGTGACTGCTGTAGTCAGTCCACAGCTCAGAGCCATGTTCAGGATGAGAGCCATCAGAGCTCAACATAGACATACACACTCCATCGCTCAAACAAACTCAAACATACACACGCACTGAATCTCACAGAAAAAATTCACATGTGAACAGAAGACGGATGTCATGGGTGGTTTATGAGTTTTCAGGGAACAGAAAAATTGATCAGTGTAAATGGTTACCTAAGGCCACAACGGGATCCTGATTAGATGGGCCAACTGGCATTGAATACAGAAGTTGGGACGCCATATTGAGATTATATATGACATTGGTTAAGTCACCTAAGGGCTCAGACAATATTAGATTAGTTACAGTGTGGAAACAGACCTTTCGGCTCAACATTTCCACACCGACCCTCCGAAGACCAACTCACCCGGACCCATTCCGCTACATTTACCACTTCAACTAACACTACAGGCAATTTAGCATGCCCAATTCACCTCAACTACACATCTTTATAGTGTCGGAGGAAACCCGAGTACCCAAAGGAAACCTACACAGAAAGAGGCAGAATGTGCAAAGTCCACAGAGACAGTTGCCTGAGGCATGCATTGAACCCGGGCGTTTGGCGCTGTGCTGAAACACTGTGCCACTGTGCCACCGTGATGCACCGTGTCGTAGATTTTCAAGAATATTGGCTGCGTGGGAGGGTTTGAGCTACAGAGAGACTGAATATGCTAGGGCTATTTTCCCTGGAGTGTCAGAGGCTGAGGGGTGACTCGAAACTCGTGAAATCATGAGGGACATGAATAGGGTGATCAGCCAAGTTATTTTCCCTGGGTAGGAGAGTCAAAAACAAGATGACATAGGTTGAAGTTGGAAGGATGAAGATGTAAAGGGATTCATGGGTCAACTTTTCCTCGCAGAGGTTCGTGTGTGTATGGAATGAGAGCTAGAGGAAGTGGTGGAGGCTGGTATAATTACAATATTTATAAGGCATTGAGATGGGGATATAAATCGGAAGGGTTTCGAGGGATGTGAGTCAAATCCTGGCAAATGGGACGAGATTAATTTAGGTTTTCTGGTCAGCATTGGACGAGTTAGAATGAAGGGACTGTTTCCATGCCATACAGCTGTATGGCTTTGACTCTGTGACTTACAAACAGACATAGTCATGGACTCACAATTAGTTGTCACTCACATGCATACACGCAAGTAGGCTCACAATATTATAAACCCAGCAAGACAAATATACAAAAGTTTGGAACCATAAACACTCATCATCAAACGATTAGACTTACACATACCTTCTCAAGCACTGAGCAATCTGTTACGCAATTATACTCGGTAACATACACACTTACACATAAACACACTCGCTTATTGATTCTCACACTCACACACACTCCCTACCCATTAACACTCGCACAGGCACTACCCACCAACAGATACACTCACACTCACTCCCCATCCAATAACACACTCTCACACTGACACACACTCCCCACCCACTAAGACACTCAGACACACACACTCCCTACCCACGAACACACTCTCACGCTCACACGCATTCCCCACCCACCAGCACACTCTCACAAAAACACAGACTGCCCACCCACTAACACACTCCCACACACATAAACTCCCCACCTAGTAACACGCACACACACTCCCTACCCACGAACACACTCTCACACGCACACTTATTCCCCACCCACTAACAAATTCCCGCACTCACACACACACTTCCCACCCACTAACACACTCTCACGCTCACACACACTCCCCACCCACCAGCACACTCTTATGCTCACACACATACTCCCTACCCACGAACACACTCTCGCGCTCACACACACTCCCCAACCACCAGCACACTCTCACAAAAACACATACTCCCCACCCACTAACACACTCCCACACACACAAACTCCCCACCCAGTAACACGCACACACACTCCCTACCCACGAACACACTCTCACACGCACACTAGTTCCCCACCCACAGATAAATTCCCACACTCACACACACACTTCCGACCCACTAACACACTCTCACGCTCACACACACTCCCCATCCACCAGCACACTCTTATGCTCACATACACACACCCTACCCACTAACACACTCACATACTCACACACACACCCCATGCACTAACACACTTCCACACACATACTCCCCACCCAATAACATGCACACACTCTCCCCAACCAATAACACACTTTCATACAAAAACACTCCCCACCCACTAACACACTCTCACACTCACACACTCCATAGCCACTCTCACACTCGCACACACTCCCCATCGATTAACACACACTCACACTCATACACATTCCCCACCCATGAATACGCTCCCACTCGCACACACCCCCCACCCACTAACACACTATCGCACTCACACACATAGTCCCCATCAATTAACATACTCTCTCACTCACACACACTCCCCACCCACTAATACGCTCTCACAATGACAAACACTCCACACCCACTAACACACTCACACACACACACTTCCCATCCACGAACACACTATCACATTCACACACACTCCCCACGCACTAACCCATTCTCACACACTCACACACACTCCCCACCCACCAACGCATTCTCACACTCATACACGCACCCCCACTAACACACTCTCGCGCTCAACAACACTCCCCAGCCACTGACACACTCACACACTCTCAGCACACAACCCACACACTAACGCAATTCCACACACTCACAAACACGCGCACACATTCCCCTTCTGCTACCACACTCTCACACTCAAACACACTCTCCACCACTAACATAATCATACACACTCACTCCCCATACACGAACACAGTCCCTCACTCAGAGATACTCCACAGCCACTAACACGCTCTCGCACTCACACACACTCCCCACCCACTAACACACTCTCACACTCTTACACGCTCCCCCACTAACACACTCTCCCGCACACACACGCCCCAGCCACTGACGCACTCACACTCAGCACACCCACCACGCACTAACGCGCTTCCACACACACAACACACCCACGAACACGCACACACAATCCCCTCCCACTACCACACTCTCACACTCAAACACACTCCCAACCCACGAACATAATCACCCACACTCACTCCCCACCCACTAACACAGTCCCACACTCACGGACACTCTCCAGCCACTAACACTCTCGCATTCACACACACTCCACGCCCACTAACACACTCTTACACTGACACTCCCTACCCAATAACACACTCCATCACTCACACACACTCCCTTCCCACTAACACACTCTCACAAACACACGCAATCCACACCCACTAACACACTCTCACTAAAACACAAACTCCCCACCCACTACCAGACTCACACACTCACACACACGCACCACACCCATGAACACACTTACACACATACACACTTCCCACCCAAAAGCATGCACACACACTCCCCAACCACTTACACACTCTGGCACTCACCCAAACACTCCCCATCCACTAACATACTCTCAAACTCTCACACACTCTCCATTCACTAACAGGCTCCCACAATCACACACACTCCCCACCCACTAACACACTCACACACTCACATACACACCCAACCCACTAACACACGCCCACACGTTCACACTCCCCACTCAATAACATGCACGCACACTCCCCACCCATGAGCACGTTCCCACATTCAGATGCATTCACCCCATCCACTAACACACATTCATGCTCACACACATTCCCCACCCACTAACACACTCACACACACACCCCAGCCACTAACACACTGCCACACACACACCACCAAATTACATCCACACACACTCCCCAACCAATAACACACTTTCAGACATGCACACTCCCTACCAACTAACAGACTCTAGCACTCACACACACACTTCCCATTTATTAACACATTCTCACATTCACACACACTCCCCACCCACAAACACACTTTCACGCTCACACACACTCACCACCCACTAATACACTCCCACGCTCACACAAACTCCTCATCCACTAACACATTCACACACTCCCTATCCACTAACACACTCTGGAACTCACACATACACTCCCCAACCTTTAACACACTCTCACACTCACACACACTCCCCACCCACTAACATACACATACACTCACACACGGTCCCAACCCACTAACACACAGACGCACTCACACGCACATTCTCCATCCATTAACACACTCTCACACTGACACACACTCCCCACCCACGAACACACTCTCATACACCTCCCATGAAATAACACACTCTCACATTCACACACACTCCCCACCCACTAACTCACTCACACTCATAAACAATCCTCTTTCACAAAAACATTCTCGCACACACACACTGCCTGTCCACTAACATGTGACTCTATGACTCAACGCTACAGAGGAAATATGCATGTAAAGTTCTTTACACAAGAAGATGATGGGTATCTGGAACGCATTGCCAGTGGAGGATGTCTAGATGGGCACGATAACATCATTTAAGATGTATCGAGACAGATAAGTGAATGGGCAGGGAGCCAAGGGATATGGATCCTTGAAAAATAGGTGATAGGTTTAGACAGAGGATTTGGATTGGCACAGGTTTTGAAGGCTGAAGGACCTTTTCCTGTGTTGGCATTTTGTTTGTTCTTTGTTCGCCCTAGATTATGACCCAATCAAACATTTTATGGATAGCTATAATCTGAGGACTTATTCAAATTTAAACTCACTCTCAACTATCAGCATCTGAGAACACACACACGGACACATGCACGCTCACACACATGCCCACACACAATCCTTGACTCTCGACAATGATACAGCAGGGTCAAAATATCAGTGGTTCAACATTTTTCTCCATCACAAATACAACACCAAGTTCTTTGTTTGATTCTCTCTGTCCTAATTCACGATTAGACTTCTAGTTCTTAACATCCACAGGAGCAGTCCCAAGCAAATCCAATATATCATGTCCTGCTTCTCAGCATCTGACTCCAATACAGAGTGTGATCCAGGAGCCTCTGCCTTCAGCTTGGCCCAGGTGCAAGAATGCACCATGTTGATCTTATCTCCAGGGACTATTTAATACAAATATAATGTTTGAAATTCCCATTTTTTAAATCATTCCATGCCCCTTAATAACACTGTATATGTTTTGAGTCAAGTATTCCTTTACCCAGTACTTGTTAAGTTATTAAATATTGTTGTCTGCAAACTTGTACACAAATAACAGAAAGCTAATGCGATGGTGTCACCAAATATTAGGAGGTTTGGCAGTTATTGCAGGGCACTGGACTCGGGAAATGAGGCAGTCTTAGTGTGATGTAAGGGGGATGTAGACATCATAATTTAGCTCGAAAAGGCAAGCGGATGAATGTGGCAATTTACAGATATTTCGCTGGAAGAGAGATAAAACAGTCAGACATATACACACACACTGACCAAGGGGCAAAGAGGAACAGCAGGGTATCTGCATTTCCAACAGACATCAGATCCAGTTAGCCTTTGATTTGAAAACTGAACATTTTCTTGGTTAAATGGTTTGGAAAGTAGATTATGAAATGTTAAGTGAACGGGTAAAACATCGCCCAATGCAGTATGATGTGGAGATTGTGATGTTTGCCTGGAAGAATCTATGAAGAAACTTTGTTTTAAACGGGGAAATGCTGCATGACTCCGAGGTACAAAGGTATCTGGGTGTCCTGGATATCAATCACAATGTGTTAGTCTGCAGGGGCAGCAAGTGATTAGAAAGACAAAGAGATTGTACTTTTTCATTCGTTCACGGGATGTGAGCTTCACTGGCAGGGCCCAGCATTTATCCCCCATTCCCATCAGCACTTGAGAAGGTGGCGGTGAACTGCCTTATTGAACCACTGCACTCCATATTCAAATCCGTTTGGAGAAACTGAATGTAGCAGAAATTATAATGCAGCTTTCTCTGTTCCCACTCCCAATTTTACATTCAACCACTTAATTTCCAGTAAGGTAGAAACTGGAATCTCATTGACAGTCTGAGTGAATTTATACCTCATGCAACACAACAGGGAGTCAGTTACAGACTGCAATCTAATCGAGAGCATCAATTTGTACCGCAGTCTGAAAATGGGGTTAGGTGCAGAGTACAGCTACACTGCAGCTTTTCCAACACCCAGGCCATGTTCAGCATGGGATTCAGAATTGACTAAATCACCTATTTCCCTATACTGTTCCCATCAAACACAGTGAAGGATGTTATAATCACTGGGTTAGATGCAGAATATGTACACCTCTACACTTTCTCCACCTGAAGCTCCCAGGGTCTCGGGATAATGGGGTTAGATGCAGAGTAAAAAGCTGTCCAATTCAATAAATCATTCGCTCTATCTCTCTCTCACTCACACACACACACACACACACACACACACACACACACACACACACACACACACACACACACACACACACACACACACACACACACTTGTAGAGCATCACAAACTCCTCATATCACAGAATCACAAAATGTTACTCATGACACTGACACACAATCCAGCACCATCTCTTTGTCAAACAAACTTAACCACAAACACTCACTCCCATAAAGGCACACTCACGACTTCACGGGTACTCACACGCTCACAATTATACACAAACAACACACATGCATCTAAGCTTCCAGGAGGTTTTTTCTCGTTGTAAGTCCATCTCTGTTTTATTTTTAAATAGCAAACAATTTATGCCTAAGTCCATCCGTGCTGCATTTGATAAAACCCTGTTTTCTGAATGATACTTCCCAGTTAAAATTCTGTGATAGATTCTGAGCAAGGCCTTACACCTCCAATCCAATGGCAGACCTATCATGTTAGATTTTGTATGTTTATGTCATATTTTACTGTTTAAATTTTGGAAAGTTAGAGAGACAGTGCTAACACTTTTAATTATTTCAGGGCACTGACTTTAAACAGATTCTGGAATTTGCAGTTAATCAATCAAAATTTGCATATCGTTTGGAATAAAATTCTCAATATCCTGCTGCTGCCTGCAAACTTGACATTTGCGAATGGAAACAGCTATTGACTCATTGGCACATTTATTTTGCTGACAGAATTCGCGACCAAACTGAAGGCATCCCATTTCCTGCTCTCAGTTTATATTGCCCCTACTTAGTACTACATCCAAACACCACTGGTTCACATCTTACTGTATTTCACATGTAGTAGACTAAGAGACGATAATATACAAACAGTGAGACGTGTCTTAATTTGCAAAGCTGGGACTAATAATTCTGAAGGTGTCAGTCAGTCTGCCATTTTAAGTTTGTTCTCAGCACCAGATCACGTTAGCACAGCTCTGACATTGACTTTCTAGATCGGAAAAGGCAAGGAAGAGTTGGGATTTGGGAGTCCATATGCATTTGAGCGCAGAGAACATTCACCAGAAAGATAGATGAACAGCCAGGGTTCAATTGCAAAATAGTGAAATGACACAAACCCAGGATTGTAGAAAGATTTGAGGTGGACAATATGGTGTCATACACAAAACAAAGCTTCCTCTATATGACCAGAGAATGATAGCTTTCCATCTGCTACCGTGTTGCCCTGTGCGTGTCACAGAGTGAGCTCTGGAATATCTCCAGGATAGTTTCATCCTGTACCAGCGTTTTTGGTTCTGCACCTGTAAATGTCTCTGTCTCTCAAATTATTGGTAACCATCGGTCAGTTTCAATAATGACATTTCTTCTGTTTTCTCTATACATTTACATTGTCCGTAAATCACACAAAATATTAACATTCAGCGGATCATGAACAATCCAGAATTTCCATAGAGTATCAGTCCTAATTACAAGCAATTGTCCATCAACAGTAAGGAACCCCTCGCCATTAATGTTTCACTGAGGCGACATCAGGAATCCTCTGGTCCACTTTCGTCCTCAGACCGACTGTCACCGGACTCTGCAAAGAAAAATCACGTTTTGAGGTTGCAGGATTGTCTGAATGAAAACAGCTATTCATGTGCTTCTCCAATGCAATCGCTGATATATTTCAGGATTAAAAATCACACAACACCAGATATAGTCCAACAGGTTTTATTGGAAGTGTCGCTCCGAAAGCTAGTGTGCTTCCAATTAAACCTGTTGTACTATAACCTGGTGTTGAATTATTTTTAACTTTGTACACCCTAGTCCAACACCGGCATCTCCAAATCATATTTCACGATGAAGTTTTCAGGAGGACAAAAAACTGTCAGAAACATAGAAATCAAGAGCAGGAATAGGCCTTTCAGCCGTTCCAGGGTGCTCCCCATTCAGTGTGACCGTTTATGCGCAGGCTAAGGAAAACCCGCCTCCACACCCCCACCACACCCCATCCTCACCACAATCTACAGAGGGTTCACTGAGAGTACCACGAGCTGCTGCATCACTGCCTGGTTCAGAAATTGCACCGCCTTGGATCATAAGAGCCTACAGCAGATAGTAAGGACAGCCGAGAGGATCATCTAGGTTTCTCTTCCCTCAATTACAGACATTAACATCACAAGCTGCATCTGAAAGGCTAACAGCATTGTGGAAGACCCCATGCACTCCTCAATCAAACACTTTTCCCTCCTGCCATCTGGCAGAAGATACAGGAGCATTTGATCTCTCACAGCCAGATTGTGCAACTGTATCTTCTCCCAAGCCATCAGGCTCCTTACAATTTAATGATCAGACTCTTTCCAATCTGTAATTCGATCATATGTCTGCCCGGAGGCACTTCACCAGTGAATACTCACGGTATTATGAGGCATTTCACCAGTGAGGACCTGAGGATATCCCTGAAGCACTTCACCAATGAGGACCTAACGGTATCTCTGAGGCACTTCACCAGTGAGGGCCTGAGGGTATCCCAGAGACAGTTCACCAGTGAGGATTGACGGATTCCCTGAGACACTTCATCAGTGAGGACCTGAGTGTATCCCTGGGGCACTTCACCAGTGAGGACCTGACGGTATCCCAGAGGCACATCACCAGTAAGGACCTGAGAGTATCCCTGAGGCAATTCACCAGTGAGGACCTGACAGTATCAGTAAAGCACTTCACCAGTGAGGACCTGAGAGTATCGCTGAAGAACGTCACCAGTGGAGAAACAGGCCTTTTGGCCCAACATGTCCACACCGACCCTCCGAAGACCAACCCACGCGGACCCATTCCCCTACATTTACCCCTTCACTACTGGCAATTTAGCATGCCCAATTCACCTAACCTACGCATCTTTAGAGTGTCGGAGGAAACCCGAGTACCCAAAGGAAACCTACACAGGCAGAGGCAGAATGCACTAAGTCCATAGAGACAGTTGCCTGAGGCATGCATTGAACCCGGGTTTTTGGCGCTGTGCCACAACACTGCTACTGTGACGCACCGTGCCGTAGATTTTTAAAGATATTGGATGCGTGGGAGGGTTTGAGCTAAAGAGAGTCTGAATCTGCTGGGGCGAGTTTCCCTGGACTGTCAGAGGCTGAGGGTTGACTCTATATTCATGAAATCATGTGTGACATGGCTAGGGTGATCTGCCAAGTTATTTTCCCTGGGTAGGAGAGTCAAAAACAAAATGATATAGGTTTAAGGTGGAATGATAAAGATGTAAAGAGATAAATGGGACAACGTTTCCACGCAGAGGTTCGTGTGTGTATGGAATGAATTGCCAGAGGAAGTGTTGGAGGCTGGCATAATATTTAAAAGGCACTGAGATGTGGATATGAATGGGAAGGGTTTGGGGATATGAGTCAAATGCTGGCAAATGGGACGAGATTAATTCAGGATATCTGGTCAGCATTGGACAAGTTGGAATGAAGGGACTGTTTCCATGCTATACAGCTGTCTGGTTTTGACTCTGTGACTTACAAACACACATAATCATGGACTCACAATTAGTTGTCACTCACACGCATACACACATGTAGTGTGACAATAATACATTCCCATCCAGACAAATATACATACGTGTGGAACCATGAACCCTCATCAGCAAAGGATTAGACTTACACATACCTTCTCGAGCACTGAGCAATCTGTCACTCAATTATACTCGATAACATATTCACTTACACATAAACACGCTCGCTTATCGAATCTCACACTCATGTACACGCCCCACCCATTAACATACGCACAAACACTATCCACCCACTAACACACTCACACACACTCCCCACTCAATAACACGTTCTCACACTGATAAACACTCCCCACCCACTTAGACACTCAGACACACACACACTCCCCCCAACGAACACACTTTGACACTCGCCCACATTCCCCACCCACTAACACATTCTCACACACTCATACTGACACTCCCCACCAACTAACACACTCTCACACCCACACAAACTCCGACCCACTAACACATTCTCACACTCTCCATCCAGGAACAGACGCTCACATTTACACACACTCCCCACCCACTAACACACTCACACACACACTACCCCTATCTCACTGCCACACACACACTTCCCAACCAATAACATGCACACACATCTTCCTACAGTAACAAACACTCCCACACACAAGCATATTCCCTACGCACTAACACATTCTCACATTCACACACACTCCCCACCCACTCACATACTTTCACACTCACATAAACCCTCCCCACCCACTTACACACTCTCATACGTGCACACACTTCCTACCACTAACACACTCTCACACACCCACATACTCCCCAACCACTAACACACTCTCACGCCCACTCCCCACACACTAACACACTCTCACATACACTCTCCCCACTAACGTCTCTCCCACTCAGAAACATTCCCCAACCATTGACACTGTCTCTCACACACTCCCCACCCATTAACACACTCCACACCCACTATCTTCTCTCCCATTCGCAAGCAGTTCCCACCCACAAACACACTCTGATTCACACACACTGTCAACCCACTAACACGCGCACACACTCACACACATTCGCCACCCACTAGCACACTCTCACACTGTCTCCCACCCTGTAACATACTCTCGCACCCACACACACTACACATCGACTAACACACCCTTCCACTTACATACACTCCTCACACACTGACAACTCTCACACACACACATACTCCCCACCCACTAACACACCCACTCACCCACGAACAGACTCTCACACTCGCGCACCGCTCCCCATCCACTAACAGATTCTCACACTCACACACTCCCAACCCACTAACACACTGTCACGCAGTCCACACCTACTGATACACTCTCGCACTCACACAACTCCCCACCCACGAACACACTCTCACACTCACACACAATCCCCACTCACTAACGCACTCATACACACACTCCCCAATCACGAACGCACTCTCACACTCACGCTGCACTCCCCATCCACTAACATACTCTTACACTCGCACACTCCCTACCCACTAACACACTCTCTCACACACACTTCCCACCCATTAACAGACTTTCACAATGACACACACTCACCACAAACTAATACAATCTCACACTCTTCTCACTCAACACCACACTCACATTCACACACACACACGCTACATACTTCCACACACACACACGCCCCACCCAATAACACGCACACACTCCCCACCCACTATCACACTCTCATAAACACATAGACACGCCATCCACTAACACATTCCCAATCTCTCACACACTCCCACTAACACACTCTAACACTTACACACATTTCCCCACCCACTAGCATACACTTCCCACCCTTAAACAAGGACAAACACACTGCCCACCCACTTAAACATTCTCTCACACACTAACACTCAGACACACACTCACCAAACACTAACACACTCTCTCACACTCCCCAAACACTAACACACTGTCCACCACACAATCCCCATCAACTAATACACTCTCAGCCACATATGCTCCACTCCCTAACATGCTCTCACACATCATTCACCCACATTCAGACTCTCACACACACATTCCCCACTCACTAACACACTCTCAAACACACACTCCCCACTCACTAACACACTCTCAGACACTCCCCACCCACATACACGCTCTCACTCTAACACACACTCCCAATAACTAACACATTCTCACCCTCACAAACACTCCCATCACTTACACACGTTCACGCTCACACACACTCCCATGCTATTAAAACGCTCTCACACACAATCTCCACCCACCATCGCACTCTCACACACATCACACCTACTAATACACTCACGCACTCACACAACTCCCCACCAATGAACACAATCTCGCACTCACACACACACCCCACCCAATAACACACTCACACACACACACCCCACACACAAACACACTCTCACACTCACACACACCCATCCACGAACAAACTCTCACATTCTCACACACACTTCAATCACGAACACATTCTCTGACACACTCTCCCCATCCTCTAACATACTCTTGCTCACACACACTCCCCACACACTAACACAATCTCACACTGACACACACTCCACACCCACGAACACTCTCTCACACTCATACGCACTCCCCACACAATAAAACATTCTCACACAATCACATACACACTCCCCACCCATTAACAAACTCGCGCACATACCCCACACACAAACACACTTCTATACACACACTCCCCACGCAATACCACGCACACACACTCCCCATCCACGAACACACTCTCGCATCCTCAGACAATCTCACTCTCACACACACTCCCCACCAACTAACACACTTTCACACTGATAAACCCTCCACACACACTAACACACTCACAAACACACTCACCACCCACGAACAAACATCACACTCACGCACACTCCCTACGCAATAACATATTCTCACACACTCACACACAATTCCCATCCACTAACACACTCTCAGACACTCCCCTCCCACAAACACGTTCTCACTCTAACACACACTCCCTATAACTAACACATTCTCACACTCACAAACACACCCATCCACTAACACACCCTCGCACTCACACACACTCCCATGCTATTAACACGCTCTCTCACACACTCTGCACCCACCAACACACTCTCACACACACCAAACCTACTAATACACTCTCGCACTCACACACACTCCCCACCCACTAACACACTCTCACACTGACACACACATCCATCCACTAACAAACTCTCACATTCTCACACACTCTCCACCCACTAACATATTCTCACACACACACACACACTCCACACCCACTAACACATTCTCGCATCCTCACATACTCCCCACCCACTAACACAACCTCAGTCTCACACACACTCCCCACCAACTAACACACTTTCACACTGCTTAACACTCTACACCCACTAACACACTCACCACCCACGAACAACTGTCACACTCACGAACACTCCCTATGCAATAACACATTCTCACACACTCACACACACATTCACCACCGACTAATGCACTCTCACATTCACACAGACTCCACACCCACTAACGCACTCTCAAGCTCACACAAACTCGCCAGCCACTGACACACTTCCAAACACACGCACAACCCACCCAAAAATACGCAAACACACTCCTCTGCCACTACTGCACTCTCAAACTCACACACACTCCCCACTCACTAACACATTCACACGCACTCACTTCCCATCCACGAGAACAGTGTCATACTCACAGACACTTCCCACCCACAAACACACGCTCGCATTCACACACACTACCCGGCCACTAACACACTCTCTCACTCACTCACACCCCACCTACTAACAGACTCTATCAATCACACACTCTCCCCACGCACCAACACACTCTCACACTCACACACTCTCCCCATCCTCAACATACTCTTGATCACACACACTCCCCACGCACTAACACAATCTCACTGACACACACTCCACACCCACTAATACACACACACTCCCCACACACGAACACTCTCTCACAAACTCCCCACTCACTGAAACATTCTCACACAATCACATACTCACTCCCCACCCATTAACACACACACACTAGCACACATACTCCACACATTAACACACTTCCATACACACACTCCCCACCCAATATCACACACACACATTCCCCATCCACTAACACACTCTCGCATTCTCAGACAATATCACTCTCACACAGTCTCCCCACCAACTAACACACTTTCACACTGATAAACACTCCACACACACTAACACACTCGCACACGTATTCACCACCCACGAACAAACATCACACTCACGCACACTCCCTATGCAATAACACATTCTCACACACTCACACAACACTCCCCACCCACTAACACACTCTCAGACACTCCCCACCCACAAACACGTTCTCACTCTAACACACACTCCCAATAACTAACACATTCTCACACTCACAAACACACCCATCCACTAACACACCCTCGCACTCACACACACTCCCATGCTATTAACACGCTCTCTCACACACTCTCCACCCACCAACACACTCTCACACACACCAGACCTAGTTATACACTCTCGCACTCACACACACTCCCCACGCACTATCACGCTCACACACTCACACACATTCGCCACCCACTAGCACACTGTCACACTGTCTCCCACCCAGTAACATACTCTCCCTCTCATACACACTCCCCACCAACTAACACACTTTCACACTGCTTAACACTCCACACCCACTAACACACTCACACACACACTCACCACCCACGAACAACCGTCACATTCACACACACTCCCTACGCAATAACACATTCTCACACACTCACACACTCATTCACCACCGACTAATGCACACCCACACTCAAAGACTCCACACCCACTAACGCACTCTCAAACTCACGCAAACTCGCCAGCCACTGACACACTTCCAAACACACACACACAACCCACCCAAAAATACGCACACACACTCCTCTCCCACTACCGCACTCACAAACTCACACACACTCCCCAATCACTAATACACTCACACGCACTCACTTCCCATCCAAGAGAACAGTGTCATACTCACAGACACTTCCCAACCACAAACACACTTTTGCATTCACATACATTCCCCACCCACGAACACACTCTCTTATTCACTCACTCCCCACCTACTAACAGACTCGAACAATCACACACTCTCCCCATCCTCAACATACTCTTGCTCACACACACTCCCCACGCACTAACACAATCTCACACTGATACACACTCCACACCCACTAACACACACACACTCCCCACCCACGAACACTCTCTCACACTCTCACACACTCCCCACGCACTAAAACATTCTCACACAATCACATACTCACTCCCCACCCATTAACACACTCACACACTAGCACACATACTCCACACATTAACACAGTTCCATACACACACTCCCCACCCAATATCACGCACACACACTCCCCATCCACTAACACCCTCTCGCATCCTCGGACACTCTCACTCTCACACAGTCTCCCCACCAACTAACACACTTTCGCACTGATAAACACTCCACACACACTAACACACTCACACACGTATTCACCACCCACGAACAAACATCACCCTCACGCACACTCCCTATGCAATAACACATTCTCACACACTCACACAACACTCCCCACCCACTAACACACTCTCAGACACTCCCCACCCACAAACACGTTCTCACTCTAACACACACTCCCAATAACTAACACATTCTCACACTCACAAACACACCCATCCACTAACACACCCTCGCACTCACATACACTCCCATGTTATTAACACGCTCTCTCACACACTCTCCACCCACCAACACACTCTCACACACACCAAACCAAGTTATACACTCTCGCACTCACTCACACTCCCCACGCACTATCACGCTCACACACACACACATTCGCCACCCACTAGCACACTGTCACACTGTCTCCCACCCAGTAACATACTCTCACTCTCGTACACACTCCCCACCAACTAACACATTTCACACTGCTTAACACTCCACACCCACTAACACACTCACACACACACTCACCACCCACGAACCACTGTCACATTCACACACACTCCCTACGCAACAACACATTCTCACACACTCACTTGCTCATTCACCACCGACTAATGCACTCTCACACTCAAAGACTCCACACCCACTAACGCACTCTCAAGCTCATACAAACTCGCCAGCCACTGACACACTTCCAAACACACACACAACCCACCCAAAAATACGCACACACACTCCTCTCCCACTACCACACTCTCAAACTCACACACACTCCCAAATCACTAATACACTCACACGCACTCACTTCCCATCCACGAGAACAGTGTCATACTGACAGACACTTCCCACCCACAAACACACTTTTGCATTCACACATTCCCCAACCACGAACGCACTCTCTTACTCACTCACTCCCCACCTACTAAGATACTGTACCAATCACACACTCTCCCCACCCACTAACACACTCTTAGACTCACACGCACTTCCCACACTCTAAAACATTCTCACACAATCACATACACACTCCCCACCCACGAACACACTCTCACACTTACACTCACTCCCCACCAACTAACAGGCTTTCACAATAACACACACTCACTGAGTCGATGAGATCCTGTCGCAAACCCATGCAGGTTCAATTCCTAAGCAGAGTGTCTGGGCACCAATATTCCACGAGTCTTTCCCTCATGCCCAGATTGTAATTGTCAGTGCCCTTATGTGCAGCCCACAGTGAGGTGCACGGTGCCTCCTTCCAGGTTGTGTGGTTCCTATTGGGGAGCATTGAGTTCCGGATATCCAACAAAAACCACAGTGTGGGGGTGGGCCCTGTGTCACGTGACCCTGTGGCTGGGGTTCTGACCTCATAAAAGGGAGATGACCCTTAGTTCGATCTGGGGACTCATCAACAGCCAATGGGATTTCACACTGGAGCATGGCCGCATAAATTGGACAGAGAGGAAATCAGAGAAAATTGCTCAGATGGAGAGAGCAGTGAGAATTAAAAATGCTCACATATCCACAGTCAGGTTGGGTCTCAGTCCCTGCAGCGACTTCAGGTGTCTGACCCCATTGGGACTGAAACGATTGCGGCATAACCTGAAATACAAAAATCAAAGCAGGAAAAATGTTCAAAGGAAGAAACAATTAATAGAACAATAACGGGAAAATGTGAGTTTCTATTTCAACAATACACTTCTAGAAATATTATTCCTAAACTTTTAGGAATCCTATTCATACTTTATTTATTGTCTTAACAATTAACAACTCACCCAATCCACCGTAGGCCCTTGCAGTTCTGTATGAGATGACGTAGAAAGGGGACAGATTGGTCTGAGAAGGAGTTTTTCATCAGATCCAAATACGTCAATGACTGGTTTGTACTGAGAGCAGAGGCAAGATCCTCAGCACAGGAATCTGTGAGACCGTTATTGCCCAGCCTGGGGATCAGAGAGAGTAAAGTGAGGAATGTGGATAAATACACGTGTCCTTGATGACAAAAAAAATGTACAGTGTGAAGTCGACACCGTTTGATTTAAAACAAAAGTCGCACTGATCCTGTAAAATTAACGTCAGAGTGCCATCTGCTTTCATTTGAACTGGCGAAAGTAGCAAATGAAAGGGGTTAATGGTAAAGAAAGAGGAGGGAAACTGGAGGGAATCAAAGAACAAAGTGGAGGGTCAGGTGTGATTTTATTACTTAAGGATATGGTATAAAACAGGACCTCATGTTCTGGGCCCGAGTTGCTAGGAAGTGTAAATGGAAATGGCAGTGGAGCAGGAATGGAGTTGGTGCTCGTGGTGAAGATAAGGGCCATGATGTTCCTGGAAGTTACGAAATCCTGGGAACGGGACTGGACTCAAGAAGTGTGACCACGTGGGCCGGGTAGGTGGAGTCAAAGACGTGAGATTGTCAGAGCCAGACAATTAACGGCCAGCAGGCAGGGAAGAGTCATTCATTCAGGTTGGGCACAGGATGTCCCAATTCAGGGAATGCTGAGACCATTTTTAAAGACAGTCAGCAACACTTTCAAACAGAGCTCTCGAGGGAGCAGCCAGAGATTATTGGTTATTAACAAAGAGCTGAAATGACAGCAGCTAGATTCCTGCTGCAGTCTGATAGGTTGATGCTCCTCCAGGCTGGCTGTACACAGAAACTGTCCCTGTTCCATCATTACTGGAGGAGAAGGTCAACAAGGCAATGCAGGCAGGTTCAGACAGAGATTGCTGAGGAGAGGAGCAGGCATGGGGCAACTGGCTGTGTTGACAAAAAGTGATCAATGAGCTGATCATGACAAGGTTAAACTGAAGGCCTTACATGTGACCAGGAATGGAAGAGAAATTGGTAAAAAAAAATCCCTCTCGAGCCATTATCAAAGCCTCCACATCAGCACTGCACCTCCATAACCTCAGGGAGAGTAAGGAGGGTACAGTGGGCCCTGACAGGGTATAGTAGCAGCTGCCTGCAGCATCTGCATAGTGAAGAGGTCTCTCACAGGAGTTACTAGTGAGGTTGGAGGTCATTATCTCCTCTGGAAATAACACCAGCATCCACACAGAGGGATCTCAGGTTGTCACCATCATCCAGTTTTTAGGCAAATCTAGGAGAAACAGGATTATCAAACTCCATGGACGAAAGAGCTCAGCAGCTTGCAACTACTTCAGCTGAAAGCATAGAGTCATTGAGATGTACAGCATGGAAATAGACCATTCGGAGAATCCGTCCAGGCCGACCAGATATCTCAATCCAATCCAGTCCCACCTGCCAGCAACCAGCCAATATTCCTCCAAACACTCCCTATTTATTTACTCATCCAAATGCCTTTTAAATGTTGCAATTGTACCAGCCTTCACCACTTCCTCTGGCAGCTCGTTCCATACACGTACCACACTCTGTGTGAAAAATTTGCTCCTCTCACCCTATACCTAGTCCCTCTACTTCTGTACTCCCTAACCCCAGGGAAAAGACGTTGTCTATTTACGCCATCCATACTCCTCATAATTTTGTAAACCTCTATAAGGTCACCCCTCAGCTTCCGACGCACCAGGGAAAACAGTCCCAGCCTGTTCAGCCGCTCCTTATAGCTCAAATCCTCCAACCCTGGCAACATTCTTGCAAATCTTTTCTTAACCCTTTCAAGTTTCACAACACCGTTCCAGAAGTGCCTGCGATATTCTAACCAATGTCCTGTACAGTCGCAACATGACCTCCCAATTCCTATAGTCAATAATCTGATCAATAAAGGAGTGCAGACCAACCACCTTCTTCACTCTGTATCTGCGATTCGACTTTCAAGGAGTTAGGAAGCTACGCTCCAAGGCCTCTTTGTTCAGAAAAACTAACAATGATCTTGAGATATCAACGTGCCAAGTGGGTGAATTATTCATGATTTACAACAGTGCATCTGTTCACAAAACTAACACAGTTCATTGCTCATGGAGTAAGTGCATTGCTCTGGTCACTGGATGATGTAGAGCTGCAAGTGGTGTTGGAACTGCACTGATCTAGACAATTGAGAAACATACAAACATTCTCCTGTCTTGTTCCTTGTCAATGATGGACATGCTTTGGATAATAGTTCAGTCGCATTTCTGTTAAATGGTTATCTCCAGTTGTCCAGACCCAAGCCTTGGTGACAAAGAAACAGACTAAAAATGTCAAGCACCAAGGATTGCTACAATGTGTAGATATGCTGGGAGCTTGCACAACCATGAAGGTTTGGTCTGTCGCAGTAAGAGAATAGTTGTCCTTTGAGAGTTGAATTCCTTCTTGCTGAAGGAGGCAGTTGTAAGCTCTGCAGAAGCTTCAGTGGATGGATACATTCACGCAGTCAGTGATAAATGGCAAAGGCTACAGGCCCTGACAACATTCTGACAACAGGACTGAAGACATGGGTTCCATAACTTGACACACTCTTCGTCAAGCTGTTCTAGTGCAACTACAACACTGGCCTCTATCCCACTGTGTGGAAAATTTCCAAGATTTGTGCTGTATGTAAAATGCAGGACAGATCCAAGCTGGTAAGTCACCCCAAAGGTCTTTTCTTGTTCTTCAGTAAAGTGATGGACAGTGTCATCAATAGTGATAGCAATATTGATGACATCACTATTTCTGGCACCTGCTCAGCAATAACCTGCTCAGTGACACCAAGACCACTCAGCTCCTGATCTCATTGCAACTTTAGTTCAAACATCGACAAAGGAGCTGAATTCCAGAGGGATGGACACAGTGACAGAGCTTATCATGAAGGCCACATTTATCAGGAATCTGAACACAACTGAATGCTCTTAGAATCACAGCAGGTTGGAGTAATAGCTTTAACTTAGGAAATATGACGGTGTTTGCTGGAGGTCAGTCATCTCGTTTAGAGGACAGCACTGCCGGAGTTCCGCAGGGAAGTGCCCGTGGCCGAACCATATTCAGCTGCTTCATCAATTACCTTTCATCCATTATAAAATTAAAAGAGGGTATGTTTGCCTGTGATTGACCATGTTCAGTACCATTCGCAACACTTCATAAACTGAAGCAGTCCAACTCCAAATTCAGCAGGAGTGTGTTGACAAGTCGGAGATAATGAGGTCTGCCGATGCTGGAAAGGTCACAGTCAATCAAGCAAAATACGTCCATTTTCTTGTTCCTCAGATCTGCTGTGATTTTTCCAGTGCCGCACTTTATTGACTTGGGATGGTAAGTGGCAAGTAAAATTTATGCCAGTCAAACGCCAGGCAATATCCATTCCCAATGAAAGTCTACATTCAATGGTATCACCGTCTATCAACACCTTTGACAAGAAATTCCACAGTGTTTGCCATATAAAGATAGTGACTACAAAAGCAGGGCATTGGCCAGGTATGCTACTGCAAATTACTCCTCTCCTGACTCCCAAAGCCTTTCCACCATCTACAAGGCACAAGTAAGGTGTGTGATGAAATACTTCCCACTTACGTGGTAGGGTGCAGCTCGAAAAGCATAAGAGACTCGACAGCATGCAGGGTAAAGCAATCGCTTGAGTGGCACCACATCCAGAAACGTGCACTTTTTCTCTCACCAAAACGTAACAGGAGCAGTGTGCACTATTTTTCAATGATACTTTGCGCCATCCAAATCTTTGACCACTTCCATCCAGAAAGACAAGGGCAGCAGATACTTGAGAATGCCACTATCTGCAATTCCCCTAAAAGACACTCTACGTTTTGATTTGGAAAAATATCACTAAGCTGGGACAAAATCCTGGAATTCCCTTCCTCCCTAACAGCGTGGTGCATCTACTTGCAACAGTGGTTCAAGATGGCATCTCATCATCACATTCTCAAGGGCAACTCGGGACTGGCGATATACGCTGGCCCAGCTGGCAACACTTACATCCTGCAGGTGAATAAAAAGAAACAAATCCCTGCAACTGTGGCCATCTAATGAAGGCCCTGGGGCCTGCACCCTAACCGACTGAATTGGTCCCAAAGGAGATGTACTGAGAGGTGTTCTTACAGATAGCACTGATGTTGTGAAGATCCACAGATTTGGAGTTACTGCAGACATTATGAGCTGCCAGAGGAAGTGGTGGAGTCTGGTGCAATTACAACATTTGAAAGGCATCTGGATGGGTATATCTATAGGAAGTGTTTAGAGGGATATGGACCAAATTCTGGCAAATGTGACTTGATTAATTTAGGATATCTGGTTGGTATGGAGTGGTTCAACTGAATGGTCTGTTTCTGAGTTGTACCACTCTATGACTCTACAGCATCTCCATATGACCCTAGGAAATAACCTGAGGTGTATGAATTCAGTGCCACTGTGATTACTAATTCTAATCGGCATTACACATTGGCCACATCCCATAAAGGTCAATACGTCCATTAGCATAGCTTGCTGTTCAGTAATGGCCTCCCTGATGCATTGTTTTCAGCAACTCACCTGCTCTGATACTGGGAGGAATGATACGAACAGGATGGTAAATCTATTTAGTGAGTAGCACAGTCTGTGCACAAACGTCTTATTATGTCCCCTTTCCTTCTCTCCTCTCACATTCAAAGGAGTTGCAGCAAGTTAATAGTTAACTTTTCAATCATGTTGTCATTAATGGCAAAGGCAAATGGGAACCACAGACGTACAACCACAGTCGTGGTGTTTGGAAGCTCCACTGTAAGCAGGACAGCGCATGCTTGGGCAAAATATAAACAGTGACTGCAGAAACAGTGACTGCGTAAACTTGGGGCTGGGGGGGAGGGGGACAGATTAAATAAGATATGTGGATAATGAAACGTGAGATTTGCAATATGTAATATTGCAATCTTTTGAATAAAACTTGCAGGTGTCTACAATCCAGTGGATAATGTTCCACACTTCAGTGAAATAAATTAGCTCTTCTTGTGTATGTATGAAAACAAATGATCATGCATCTGCTTCCTGAGTCTTATCAATATGTCAACAGAACCTGCTGTAGTCAGTAAGATCTCATGCCACAGCTCCAGAACCATCACTGCGTTGAAGCAAATATGTATTAGTTCACACCAGTGGTTAGGCACTAGACAGATATGGACAGGATCCAAAGAACCTGAACAACGTCTTAGGACAGGCTAGGTGAAGATTGAACTAAACAGATTCGGTGGAGAATGGATGGGGTGAGTTAGGGGTGGGTGAGAGAAATTGGGAGGAGAGAGGTATAAGTCTGAACAAAAGATGTCAGATCCGTCAGTAGGGGAGAGTTAGGCCAAAGTAGGTCAGGAAACTCAGACTACAGAGGCAGTTGAAATAATGGCTGTCGGGAGAGAAATTGGAAGGCACATTTTAAAACAAAAATAAAGTTCGTTGATCTGATATGAAGCTAACACCACATCAGTGGGCTGGCCGATGTTTCAGACAAGACCCACCCCTTGTTCTCCATTCCCAGAACGCAGCCTGGATTCCCAGAATTCAGCTGGGACAGTCAAGCTAAAGAACAAAGGATGAACATGCAAATTGTTTCCATGAAAATCATTGAAAAAAAAGTGAATTAATGAGACGTTGTTTGTTATTTGAATTTGGAAACGTTTTAAAATGTGAAATGCCGACAGGAATTAATAATGCATTCAGAAACACAAAATACCCAAGCATCAGGGAAGAAGATTCAGGTGATGTTAATGTTTGGCATCAAATAGAAATGCGTGGTTACAGTTTTCAGAATATTGTAAGAATACTTTATTGGAATGGAATAGCTCCCTCGGGCTCAAGGAAACGACAGAACAGCAGTTGTGAAACATCTCATTTAGAGGAGATAGAAGCAGCAAACATGCTTTATTTTGAGAGACTGGGAAGAATTTATTAGAGTGTAATTTGATTGAGTTTAATAATTTGCAATTTCCCCAAGTTATAATGAAGGAAAATCGGTATTTAAGGAATAAAGTTTGCATTGCAGAAATTAATTGTTTTGGAACGCAGTGGCTCAGTGGTTAGCACTGCTGTCTCACAGTGCCAGGGACCCAGGTTTGATTCCACCCTCGGTTGACTGTCTGCGTGGACTTTGCATATTCCTCCCATTTCAGCGTGGATTTCCTCCCACAGTCCAAAGATGTGAAGTTCAGGTGAATTGGTCATGCTAAACTCTTCATAGTATTTAAGTGCATGAGTCAGAGGGAAATGGGTCTGGGCGGGCTACTCTTCAGAGGGTCGGTACAGACTTGTTAGTCTGAAGGGCCTGTTTCCACACTGTAGGCAACCTAATCTAATCAATAATGAGAATAGTGAGTAATATCAACAAGTTGTGTCCAGTTTAAGGAAAAGGGAGCAACAGGCTCTTTGAAATTAATTTTTTTTTGGTCGGGAAAACAACTGTGTTTGAATGTCAATAATTGAGAATTAGGAGTGTTTGAGAGTGAAGTGAGAGAGAGAAAAAAACAACAATCCCATCTTCAGGTGTGGAGGGAAGAAATAACAATTTTAAAATGAATTGAAATGTCAGGCACAGATTATTACAATGCTCAAGAATGTCAATATGCCTTTGGATCGTGCATGACTGTACAATAGCTTGGAGTTGAGAGGGTGGTGGTTATGGCACTTTGGGAATTATGCATCTAGAGCATGAAACACTAATGAAAGAATTAGAAGAAACTACTAGAGGAATGTTCCAGACTACAGCGATAACAATTATCGCATATCAGATGGGAACAGACTTTATTCGGTTTGGTAACTGACGGGCAGATGTTGCACATCCAAACAACCTTAACAGGCCCCAAATCAAAAAGGTCAGCAGCAGCAACGTTCATATTTGAAAAATAAAGTGTAAGCAGTAGATTTAAGTAGGGACATGGAACAGGAATAAAACAAAGCTGTGATAAAAATCAGGAATGGCAAAAATGCACCGACAAGTGTGATGAAGAGAGGAAAGGTTGCAGCACCAAGTTGCATTCAGCATAACCTCAGCATACCACAGAAATACACACCATGGGAGGGAAGCCATGCTCAGGAGGAAGGGTAGATGGTTGTGGTGACAAGAAAAGGAAATAGACATAGCAAAACACTGTCGATGCACGGCACGTGCTCAGTATAACCTGGGAATATCAATCCAATTCCCCATGTTGTACTAGCCCGACTATAGAAGCAGTTCCAAATATATTCCTCAGGAGCCCTCACTAAGCCAGGGAAAGACTTATTGTTTGGTCATTAATGACTTATTCGCAATATGGGTGAAGTCTCTTTAATGGAAAACTGTTCACCCACACCTATCATTCAAATAATGGGAGAAGAGGTAATCTCCAAGAGCAGGAATGTGATTGCAAATGGATGCAGATTCGAATGAGATTTTAAGGATTAAGGAGTGGTAAAGAGGCTACATGGAATTAAGAAGGTGATTGGAATTTCAGTCTTTATTGCTGGGGGTTTATGCGTGTGGGTTAGATGTTAAATTAATGAATAGAAATCGAAACAACAGTGAAAGTTGTAATTGCGAAACGAAAACCGAAATTGCTGGAAAGGCTCCGCGGATCTGGCAGCATGAGTGGAGAGAAATCAGAGATAACGTTTCAGGTCAATTGATCCTTCCTCAGTTCTGCCTTTCCAGCAATTTTGTTCTTTGTTCAAATTAGGTAGGTCTTAACAACAACTATACAGGGTATTTATGAGATTGCAACTATTGGTGTACTATTTTGTGACCAGTATTTGAGAAAGGAGATATCAGTTCAAAAGAGGTTTGCTCGGTTGACATGTGGGATGAAGGCGATGACTCATCAAGGACTGCAAAACAGGCCCGATTTATATTCTTCAGTTTTTAAATAATGACGGAAGACCATGTTGAAATAAATAAATTTTGGAAATGGCGGACTCTTGAGAAAGTAAATGTTGAGAAGATATTTCCCCCATCGTGGAATCTCAAATTAGGTGAAACAGCAATAGAATAAGGAACATTTACTTAAAACTAATTGCAAAGAAATATATTTTCCCCAAAAATAATGAATGTTTTGGAAAATTGTGGAGGTTAGCTCTCTTTAAGTAGGAAGTAGAGTTAAGGGCTATCAGGAGCTCACACAAAAGATGGGTCAAGTCCTGGAGCAGATCAACCACGACCTTACGAATCTTGAAGGGCCACGTTGCGACCGTCTGCTCCCATTTCTTCAGTTACAGAGACATAGAGATGCACTCGTCCATGCAGACCAGATATCCCACCTGCCAGCACCCCACCAATATACCCCCTAACGTTTCCTATTCATATACCCATGAAGATGCCTTTTAAATGTTGCAATTCTACAAACCTCCACCACTTCCTCTGGCACCTCATTCCATACACGTACAACTCTCGGCTTGAAAACGTTGCACCATAGGTCTCTCACCCTAAACCTATGCCCTCTAGTTCTGGACTCGCCCACACCTAGTAAGATACTTTGTCTATTTATCCTATCCATGCCCCTCATGGTTTTACAAACCTTATAAGGTCACCCCTCAGTCTTAGTTATTATGAAGATTGCAGGTTGCTGGGAATGAAACAAGTGGATGGACAGTTCTGGGAATGACAGGAAATGGATAGATCTGCTGCCATATGTCTTAAACAGAACCTATGCCAACACTCAGAAGAGCAAATGGATTAACTCCATAGGAATTAATGATAACAGGATGATGAGATTGTGGGGGATGTTGTGGCGAGAAACAAGGAAACAGGATCCACCAGACAAACAGTTTAACGATTTGTGAAAAAGCTGTGCAAGTAACTGCACGTAATGAGATCAGAGATTCGGGATCATTCAATATAAATGTCATGTCAGAGAGGACTCTCAGAGTGCCTCCACTGTGACAGACAATTTGTCGTTTTTGCCAAATTGTTACTACTGCTGTGTGCAGCCAGTGGCACCCAATCATGTTACCTGGCACAATGGCTTCCAATTGCAATGCTGCCCTTACACTGAGATTCTATGCTCAGCTGTAAATACAGTTTGAATGCTTCTTTTCATTTAAATGTAAAGTTTGTGAAATCACTTAATTGCCTGTTGAAGAGGGTTAATTACCTTTCCACTGGGTTCAAGCATGGCCTCCTGCCAGCCAGGCCACCTCCAGTAAGAGCCACTTCGAAATTGAAAATATTGACCTTTCCACTCCACCACCTTTGCAGCCATTTTTACACCAATCCCACCCTCAGCCCATCTCTACATTGCTGACACAGCTTGCGCTCATGTCTCCACCCCTTATGGTATTTTATGTCCTTTTTATTTAGCACCGTCTGTATTTTGTTATTTCTCCTTTCTTGCCTTCTGGTAATCACGCTCTATGCTTAAGTACATTTTCTTTTGATTCTTTCATTTGACCGGTAATTGCAGGCTGCCCAGTATTTATTGCCTTTCCCTCCTTGCCCTTGAGATGGTGGTGGAGAGCTGTCTTCTAGTGCTGCTGCAGTCCTCATGCTGTAAGTTGACTTATAAAGCTGTTCTGGAAGGAATTCCAGGCTTTTGATCCAGTGACTGTGAAAGGATGGCAATAGATTTCCAAGTCAGGATGTTGAGTGTCTTTGAGGGGAACTTGTAGGTGGTGCTGTTCATGTGAATTTGCTCTCCTTGTCCTTCTGGATTGAAGTGGTCATGGGTTTGGAAGATGATTTCTCAGGATCTTTGAACAATCTCAGCAGTGCATGTTGTTGATAATATACACTGCTTTTACGGATGATTGGCGATGTTGAGAGAGGGTATTTGTAGAAGTGGTACCAAGCAAGTGTGAGAAATTGAGGACTGTAGATGCTGGAGACCAGAGTTTAAAAAATGGATTCTGGAAAATCACAGCAGGCCAGGCAGCATCCGAGGAGCAGGAGAATCGATGTTTCGGGATCAACCCTTTTTCAATCAAGTGGGCTGCTTTTCCTTTGATGCTGACAAGCTGTATGTTTTTGAGCTGCAGCATCCAGGCAATTTTATTTCATCACACTCCTGACTTGTAAATGGGGGCAGGGTTTGGGGAATCAGGAGGTGAGTTACTCGCCACAGTATTCTTAGCTTCTGGCCTGCTCTTGTTGGCATTGTGCTTATGTGCTTATCCAGTGGTGTTTCTAGTCAATAGTACCTCCAAGGATATTAAATGTCAGAGGGTAGCGGTGGTTAGAGTGTCTCTATAGTCGAGATTGTTATTGCCTGCTATTTGTGTGGCGTAAATGTTTTTCTTAAAATCAATTACATATCCAGCTTTTACCAGGACTGAATAAAGGTCACAGCACTAACACAGAATTTTATAGTGTTCTGAACAATATTGACTATAGCCAGAAACCTGGGAGATTCACATAATAAATCTAGTGGGGCCTATTGCCAGATAGGGGAATTTTCCAGGTGTCGAGAAGAGACCCTCACTTGCAGTGAAAAAATGCCTATTCCCGGAAATCATTCCTTGTTGTCAGCCTCAATAACTGCATCCAGTAACAGCTCTGGTCCATCAACAATCCACTTGTGCTCTTTAAAGCTGCATCTCAGGGCACACTAGAAATTACCATTGCAAAGCTGCTGCAAAGATGCTTTGTGCTAAGTACAAAGTGAGACACTAAGCTGATGGATCAGACTTTGCCTATCTCCTCAAGCTTCAATTGAATGTGTTCTATCTGGATACCCACAGTATCCTTGCTTTGCCTTGCCTTTTTGCACTTTACCCCTTTAGCTAAAGAGACCAAGCTTACAGTACTACTTATTGTACTGTCATTTAGAGCAGAAGGAAAACAAGGAAATCTATGTGTAAACGATACACAGACTCCGATACCAGTCCCAGAGCTTGGAATGGTCAGTTGGTCATTTGGGAGGTCAGACTCAGGATCATCTCCGCATAAGGTGTGAGGAGCTGAATATTGGGCAGGTCCTTTCGGCCTTGCTGTGGTCCTTTCGGCCTTGCTACCACACTGATCCCAGTGGCATCCTCAGCCCAGGCTGTCAGGATCTGGTGGTGTGGCCTACTCTGTCAGTGCTGGTGGAAGAGACGGGCCAACTTCTGCACAAGCCCATTCAGCAGGACTTCCAGTCGTATAACTGAAATACAGGGCACCAATTTCCCCTTATTTCTATGTCTGGGACAAATCTGAGAATCCACAAAGGGCAGCTCTAGGCTGGCACTACTTGTCTGGGTTTGGATTACCTTCAAAAGATGCACCAGGGATGCTGGTCCACTCAAGGATATGTGACAGTGGAGGGTGGTGAATCAGCCAAACAACAGGTGAAAAGGCCACGATAGGGGCAGACCTAGCCCTCAATGATGCAAGAGCCGGATGATAACACAAGAGAACTCTCAAGATCGCAGAGGCAGAAACTCTCAACTAAACTGACAAAATTGATGCTGAGCCGAAAGAAAGATTCAGCCAGTTAACTCTTCACAGTTGATCATTGATTCAAATTTTAAAAAGCCATCTCTTACAGACAGAAAGGTTAGTGAATAATCCCATCCACTTTTCACTTGTCTACAGCAGTAACTTAATGCAGATGCTATTATAGCAGTAGATCTCAACATCAGGTATCCTAAAACCACCAAGAAATGTAATGTTCTCTTTGTCAAATTTTGTTCCACGTCCATTTTCACTCCCACTGTTTATCAGAGAAGCTCAACAATGTGGAAACAGGCCATTCAGCCAACAAGTACACTCTGATTCTCCAAAGAGCATCCCACCCAGACTAACCACAAAACTATGGTTTACCATGGTTAATCCCCACATTCCTGCATGCTATGTGCAATTTAGCATGGTCAATCCACCTGAACTGGTCTTAATTGGACTGTTGGAGCAAACCCAGAGCACCAAGATGGAACCCACGTAGACATGGGGAGAACGTGCAAACTCCAATAGTCCAAGGCATGAAACATATTATATACTTGCCAGGCCTCAAGGACCTCTACACTGTCTAAAGATGATACCAAGATCTTGATCCAAGGCCCAGCAATCTCATCTATTATTTCGATCAATAACCTGGGTAGATCCCTTCGGGCTCTGGAGACATCCACCTGAATGCTCAATTGGAGACCCTACGCGACTTCTTTCTTGACCTCAAATTGTTCGAGCATATTGGCAAGCTCCAATCAAATCTCGTTATCTCTCATATTCTGTTTCTTAGCGAATGTCGATGCATAGTCCACATTTATGATCTTACCCATATCCTCTGCCTCCTAGCACAAGTCCCATTCTTTCCACCTCAGTGGTCGTACACTCTCCCTCGTAATCTCAAGCATGAAATATCTTCGGATTCCCTTTAACTGTACATTATAAGGTGTTTCCAAGGCCCATCATTGCTCTCCTCATTCCCTGTTTCCCTCAGGTCCCTGCTACCTGGGTTTCTTCATATTTCTTATGGACCTGTTCAGTTTTATCTTCCTATCTCCCAATGCTTCCTTTTTCTATTTGCGAGTAAATTCACCACCTCCCCCATCATCCACGGGTCCCACACCTTGCCATCCTTGTCCTTCCTTCTTATTGAAACATGCTAACCTTGAACTCTGATCAGTTCGTCTTTAAACAACTCTCAAATGTGAAATATGGGCATGCCTGACAACAGATCCTCCAAATTAACAGCTCCTAGTTCTTGCCTAATACTTTCGAAATTGGCTTCACACAATGTAGTACGTTCCCTCGAGGAGCAGACTTGTCCTTATTCATAGTAATCTTACAACTTGACGTGTTGTGATCACTTTCCAAAATGTTCTCCCAGCGAAGGTCAGTCATATGATTGAACTTGGTGGTATCAGTTTGTCTCTCGAGACCAGGGATCTACAACTGGGAAGGCTTGCTTCATCCTTTGTCGAGAAAGCAGCGTCTGTTGTGTCTGGAGAGGCCCACACTGTAGAGATATTAGTAGTATTACAGACATCTCCAGGGAATCAGTTTAACTCAGTTGACTGTAATGTTGGTTTGCAAAGCACTTTGATGCCAACAACATGGGTTCAATTCCCGTCACTGTTTGAGGGTACCATGAAGGACCCTCTCTTCCCTTGCCTAGGGTCTGGTAGTCCTCAGATTAAGTCACCTCTCTCCAATGAGAGAACAGCCCTCTGGTCTACTAAGATTATGGCGACACTGTACAGATACTCACAACAGATAACACTAAACCGGATGCTGGTGATTGTAAACAGCATCAGACATTCAGTGATTGTAAACAGTCTCTCACTCTGGTACGTACCTCAGTCGCTCCATTTTACAGTCTAGATTCTTGAGACCTTCACATAATGATATCACTCCGGAATCTTCCAGATTATTACTACTCAGTCTAAACATAGAGAAAGAGAAATATGCATTAGTATGGGCCGAATTTTCACAAGGAAGCAGAAAAACAGGTTAGTTTATGGGGCGGCACGGTGGCACAGTGGTTAGCACTGCTGCCTCACAGCGCCAGGGACCTGGGTTCAATTCCCGCCTCAGGCGACTGACTGTGTGGAGTTTGCACGTTCTTCCCGTGTCTGCGTGGGTTTCCTCCCACAGTCCAAAGATGTTCAGGTGAATTGGCCATGCTAAATTGCCCATAGTGTTAGGTAAGGGGTATATGTAGGGGTATGGGTGGATTGCGCTTCGGCGGGTCGGTGTGGACTTGTTGGGCCGAATGTTTCCACACTGTAAGTAATCTAATATATTTTGTTTTTGTGTTAGAATAAATGCCTTAACTTGTGGACTGAAACCAGACAAGGACAGCATTAAAAGCAAAGAGATGTGGAAGGGATTTCAACACTCAAAAGGAAATTATCAACACGAATTGTAGATGGTATTTACACTGCTGCTTTATTCAAACAGTGAAGATGATTGGCTGCAGACAGGCTGCACCACAGGGTGTGTACAAATTTAGATGGGCTGAATGGCTTGCTTCCACATTGTAGGGATTCTATGATTCCATTAAAAACAGAAGAGAACAATAAAATTAATTCAACACTCTCCTTCCATTCATATTACTGTCATTCCTCAACAATTAGATTTAATCTCCAGAAGCTCAGTGACAGGCCCTGCCACATTTTGGAAAGATTCCCTCATTTTGAATGTTTTGATATCTGGGAATTTATGTGAATGGCGCAACTTTTCATGAAGTAAATTATAAAATAGTGAAAAATTACAGCATGCTGTTGTGCAGAGGGAAGTAGATGTCCTTCTGCATGACTAATAATAAAAAACCTTGTTTGCATTTGCAGCAGGTAATTAAGAAGGCAAATGGAATGTTGTCCTTCATTGCGAGAGGGATTAAGTTTAAATATAGGGTAGTTATGCTGCAGCTGTCTAGGGGCTGGTTAGACCACACCTGATGTAGTTTGCACGGATTTGTTCTCCTTACCTGAGAAAGGATGTACTGACAGTGGAGGGGCTGGAGAGGAAGTTGAAAACATTTATTCTGGAGTTGAGAAGGATAGTTTATACGGAGGGATTGAGTAAATGGACTGTACTCATTGGAATTTAGGAGAATGAGAGAGTATTTTAAAGAAGCATAGAACATTATGAAGGGAATAGATACGGTTGTTTCCACTGGTATGTTAAACTAGAACTGAGCAGGGTCGGGGCCGGGGGGCGGGGTGGGGCGGGGGTGGGCCGCGTGTAGGCTCAATATTTGGGGGAACAAATTTAGGACTGTGTTGACGAGGAACTTCTTCACCTAAAGAGTTGTGATCCTATGGCATTCACTGACCAGTGCAGCTGTGGGGACTACCTCAGTAAATGTTTTTTTTAATGGAAAGATGGATAGATTTTTGAACAGTCAAGGAATTAAGGGCTATGATTAGCAGGTGGATGAGCGTTGCTGACTCCATGAAAAGATCAGCCATGATCTCATTGAATGGCAGAGCATCCTCGACAGGCCAGAGGCCTATGCTTGCTACTATTCTTTATGTTTCTTTTGGCCTTTGCAGCAATTTTTGTACTTCATAACCGTACGCCATTGTATTCTTCATACTATTTCCGGTTGATAAATATCATGAAACCATGCTAATGGCTGCTATAAAATCCATTCTACTGAACTTTATGCAAAGTAAAAATTTATTCTCTGTTGAAATGTCACTGTTCTGTTGGTTTGTAGGGAAGAGAAGTTTTCTATTTCGTTCACCATTGAACAGGCTGCATATTTACACTTTTGCAGCTATTAACAGGAAGGAATCATCCATTTTAGGTTTGTGCAATACATTTGTTTAAGTTGCATGACCTTTTGATCTTTTACTTTTAAATTCAGTGTCTGGTGCCTCCTCTATCATTACACCTGACAAAGGACCAATGCTCCAAAACCTAATGTTTTCACATAAGCTGGACTATTACCAGGTGTTTTGTGATTTTTGACCAGGTCGAACACCAGCATCTCCACATCGTAGAGATAGTTATACATCAAGGGAATTTCATGGAATCCCTACCTCCCGGCAGATGTTCACATTTGGGAGAGGACTGTAAGAAAAACCTACTGTTTAACATGGAGAAATGTATCAGACACTGTCCCCATTGCAAAATCCAATCAATGTGCTGGACAATTAATGATTTTGAGTCATAGAGCTGTGCAGCATAAAATCAAATATTTCAGTCCAACTCATCCATGCCGACAAAATAGCTCCAATTAATTTAGCTCCATTTTCCAGTACTTGGCCCATATCCCTATAAAACCCTTCCCATACATGTACACGTCCAGATGCCTTTAAAATGTTATCCTTGTATGCACCTCCACCACATCCTCTGGCAGCGCTTTCCAGACACGAACCATACTCGACGTGAAAAAAGTTTCCCCTTAGATCAGTTTTACTTTTTTCCACTATCATCTTAAACCTAAGCCCACTATGTTTGGACTCACTAATCCTGGGGAAAATATTTGCCTATTAAACCTCATGCTCCTCACGGTTTTACAAGCTCTTCTAAGGTCACCTCATCAGCCTCGAACACTCCATGGAATGCCACCCTGGCCTGTTCAGCTGCTCCCAATAGCACACACCCTCCAACTTTGGCAACATCCTTGCAAATCTTTTCTGAACACTTTCAAGTTTTACAGCATTTACCCTATGGCTGGGAGACCGGAACTGAAAGCAACATTCCAAAAGTGGCCTAAACGATGTCCTGTTCATACGTAAAATTACCTCCCAATTCCTACACTCAAATTACTGACCAATAAAGGCAAGCATACCAAATGCTACCGTCATAGAACATACAAAATACAGCGCATAACAGACCCTTCGGACATTGATGTTGTGCCGACCTGTGAACTAATCTCAGCCCAACACCGTAGACTATCCTATCGTCATCCATATGCTAATCCAAGGACTGTTTAAATACCCTTATGGCTGAGTTAACTACATTGGCAGGCAGGGCAACCCATGCTCTTACCAATTTCTGAGTAAAGGACCTTCCTCTGACATCTGTCGTAAATCTATCACCTCTCAGTTTGCAAGTATGTCCCCTCGTACAAGCCAACACAATCATCCGCGTAAAAAAAGATTCTCACCATTCCCCCGATCTAATCCTTGATCATCTTGTATAACTCTATTAAATAGCCTCTTATCCTTCTTTTTCTTCAATGAGAACAGATCAAGTCCCTCAGCCTTTCTGCATAAGAACATCGCTCCTGATCAGGATTTACCTCCTGGTAAATCTCCTCTGCATCATTCCAATGCTTGCACGCCCTTCCTGGAATGGGGCGACCAGAACTGTACACAATATTTCAAGTGAGGCCGTATTAGAGTTTTGTATAGTTGCAGCACGACATTACGGCCCCGGAACTCAGTCCCTCCAGCAATAAACTCTAACACACCGTATGCTTTCTTAACAATACTGTGAAACTGGGTGGAATATTTCAGGGATCTATGTAAATGGACGCCAAGATCCCTCTGCACATCCACACTATCAATAATCTTTGCATTGACCCAGTATTCTGCCTTCCTATTATTCTTCCCAATGTGAATCACCTCACATTTATCTGCATTAAAAAACACTCGCCATCTCTCAGCCCAATTCTGCAGTTTATCCAAGTCCCTTTGCAACCTATAACATTCTTCCACACTGTCCACCAATCCACCGACATATGTATCATCTGCAAATGGAATAACACATCCACCTATGCCTGCATCCAAGTCATGTATAAGAATGACAACCAGCAGTGGTCACAAAACAGATCCTTGAGGCACACCACTATTAATCGGACTCCAGGCTGAATATTTCCTTCTTACAGAAAACCAATGTGCAATCCAAGCTCCTAAATCTCCCACAAATCCATGCCTCTGCATTTTCTCCAATAGCCTACCACGTGGAACATTCTCAAAGGCTTTGCTGAAGTCCATGTTTACCATGTCAACTGACCTACCCTCATCTACATGCTTGGTCACCTTCTCCGGATACTCTATGTAGTTTGTGAAACATAACCCACCCGCTTGATGCAATCATGTTGACTAACACCAAACAAATTGTGGCTTGCACGATTATTATAAATCATATCTCTTATAAACCTTTCCAAAACTTTTCCTGCAACAGACGTAAGACTCACTGGTCTATAATTACCTGGGTCATCCCTGCTGCCCTTTTTTGAACGAGGACACAACATTTGCAATCCTCCCGTCCTGTAATACTAAACGTGTAGACAATGACGTCTCAAATATCAAGGCCAAAATCTCCGCAATCTCCTTCCTAGCTTCCCAGATAAATCCCATTCGGCCCAGGGGACATAACTGCTTTCGCTCCTTCTAGAATTGGTAACGCCTCCACCTTCTTAACCTCAATCATTTCTAGTCTAATATCCATATCTCATTCTTCTCCTTTACAGTATTCTCCTTTTCATGAGTAAAAACAGAGGAGAACTATTCTTTTTTACACTTCTTCGATCTCCAAAGGTTCCACACACAACTTCCCAGTCCTGCGTTTGATTAACTCTATTCTTACCCTAGTCATCCTTTTAATCCTCATATACCGATAGAATTCTTCCTGACTGTCGAACTATTGAGTCTCCAGTGACTATCACTCTCCTCCTTTTCTTCATTCCATTCTGTGCAAGATGGACAGGTTGTGTGCCAGAGACCTGCACCCGACTGTGGGACCCTGCTAAGTCATTTCCCGCCACAATAGTAACCAAAACGGGATCCTTGCTTTTCAGGGAACGACCATAAGGGACCCTTGAACTGATTGTTTTCTCCTCCTTCTTACATTTATTCAGCTTTCTACGTGTCTAGGAGTAACTACTTCCCTGTAACTCTTATCTATCACAGCCTCTACCTCCCGAATGATATGACGTTCATCCAGCTCCCGCTCTAGTTCCCTTACGCGGTCTTTGAAGCGCGAGAGTTGGGTGCACTTCCTGCAGATGTACTTGGACGTGACACTAATGGTGTCCCTCACCTCAAAACTCATGCAGGAGGAAAATTCCTCTCCCTGCACTGCCATCCCTGCTAATCCCCTTATCAGAAAGCGTAAAATAAGAGAAGATTACTTGATGTGTCCCTGGTATTTACAGTTAGAGGAAGTAGATGGGAGGGAGTCCATACAAGGAGAGGGTCTCGGGTTTAGAAAACACTAACTTAAATAGATGAGGGGGGAAAAAGTCCCTTCTTTCCCACAAACCTCTGCTCTCCAAGGTAGGCTTTTAAAGGATTAAATTAATGACTCACCTTTCCTCACTATCCCATCTATCTGCAACCCAGCTTTGAAGGAGCTATGCACCTGCACTCCGAGATTTCGTTGTTTGGCAACACTCCGCAGAACATTACCATTAAGTGTATAACTCCTGCCATGATTTGGCCAGTCTTTATAACAGCAGGTTTCTTCTTCTATTGAGCTGCGATCCATATAAATAATTAGATTTGAAAACGAAAACTTATATAACTATCTCAATTTAAAACGTTTCCCACTTATTGTAAGGTACCAGTGTATGACTTCTGAGGACATCCGGTCATCCTCTCTCATAATCTATGCAGCTTAAAACTGATGTTTTAAATTGTTAGTATTGTCTTTAAAATGTAATTTTTACAGCATTTTGTTTAAAATACTTGGAACATCCGTATTCTATTATTCTAAACAATATTCGCAATTAATAAATATCACTTTTTTTATTTTCATGTCGCTGGATTTTATAATCCAATGACATTTATATCTAAGTCTGATGTCTAAAGTTTAATTAATCCTATTTGTGCATTATTATATGAAAAACAAGCATAAATACTCACCGAATCTCCTCGAGATTCTTGCAGGTTTGTATGAGGTGGAGGAGAAAGGGAACAGATTGGACTGTGAAGGAGTTTTCTGAGAGATCCAAATACGTCAATGATTGATTTTTACAGAGAGCAGACACCAGATCCTTGGCACAGGAATCTGTGAGACTGTTATAACCAAGTCTGGGGATCAGAGAGAGTAAAATGAGAAATGAAAGTAAATCCATAACATTCTTTGTGACAATATAACTGTCGAGCGTGAAGTCCCCAACGTACCATTTCGAAGAAAAGTTACATTGGTCAAGTAAAATTAATGTCTGAATGCTGTCTGCTTTCATTAGAACTGGAAAGAGCAGCAACTGAGAAGGGTTTAGCGACAAACAAAGGGGAGGGTAATCAGTGAAAATGAAAGAACAGAAAGGACCCGCAGGAATGAATAAATGACAAAAGTAGAAGGTGTAAATAGAATCTCTGCAGTCTCAGGTTCTTGCCCCGAGTTGCTAGAAAGGATAATGGGATAAGGCAGTGCAGCAGGAATGGAGTTGGTGCTGGTGTTGAAGATAAGGGTTATGGTATTCCTGGAAGCTGTGAAATCCTGGGAACGGACCGGAGTCGGTAGGCAGAGTCATGAATATAATATTGTCAGAGCTGGACAATTAACTACCAGCAGACAGGGGAGAGTCATCTACTCAGGGTGGGCACAAATGCTGGAACCATTTTTAAAGACAGTCAGCAGCACTTTCAAACAGCAGCTCTGGAGGGAGAAACCGGGGATCATTGGCTCCGAACAAAGAGTTGTAATGGCAGTAGCGAGATTCTGGCTGTTCCCTGATTGGTTGACGCTTCTCCAGGCTGATTGGGCACAAATAAAAAGTCTGTTTCCTGAGTTTCCGTTCAATTTGTCAAGGTGAGAGACAGCAGATTCTGATGTCAGCATGTTGTCATGCCACATTCCCAGAGACATCACCGCATTGAGGCAAGAGTGTTTTAATTTACCACCAATGGCTCGGGCAGAGAGCCACACCAGACAGATATGAATGAGATCCAAAGAAGCTGAATGAGGACTCAGGGCAGATTAGTAGAGGACGGAATCAAACATCTGGCGTGAGAGAGTCAAAAATCCAAGCAGAGTCTATAGCTGAAGTCAGAATTAGGTGAAAGTATGTCAGGAAACTCGGACTACACAGACAGGCATAATAACGGCTGCCTGAAAAAAAATTGGAAGATGAGTTTTAAAACAAAAACAAATGCAATTGTTGCTGATTGGAAAACACAGATCCAATTCATGGGCTGGCTAATATTTGAAGCAAGAAACCTGCCCGTGCTCTCCATTCCCAGAATTCAGCTGGGATAGACAAGATAAAGAACAAAGGATGAACACAACTTGTTTCCATGGAAATACTTTAAATAAAATAACTTTAATTAAATTGAATCCATCAGTTACTGGAATTCGGAAACATCTTGAATTGTGAAATGTCGACAAGAATCACTAAGCTGTTTTTAGAACCCAAAGTGGTGAAATGTTTTAAAAAAAGGAACATTCAAGTAATGTTTGTGACTGGAATAATATAGAAATGTTGATTGCTGTTTTCAGAATATTGTAAGATTACTTTATTGTATAGTAAGAATTCCCAAAGACTCATGAATGTGACAGAATGGCAGTCATAAAGTGCCTCAGTTAGAAAAGATGATAGAAACAGAAAATATGCTTTGGTCATGCTGTGATTGTGATAATGATTGAAGCAAGGAATAATCTCTATCCAGTCAGGAAACTGAAAGGCAGGCATGTCGCAAAGCTACAGGTAAAAGTACAGCAATTGAGTTTGACGAAATATAAACAGTAATTTAAACAAGGATATTGCAGAGGAAGAAGTAGCTGGAAGTAGCTAAACAACAAGTAGGTAGATTTTTGAAATATTAGGGACTTAGGAGCAAGCAAAAATATGTCTCGAGTCCTGGGGCAAATCAGTTACGATCTTATGAATGGTAGGTAGTCTCGAGGGGGCAAATGGCCTACGTCTGCTTCTATTTCTTCAATGAGCTTACCGACGATGTTGTGGCAAGCAGCAAGGAATGAGAATACACAAGACAACGAGTTAAGCAAATTGTGAGAAAGCTCTGCAAGTAGCTGCACGGATTGAGACGAGAGGTTCGGGATCAGCCAATATAAAGAGTGCCTCCATTATGACAGACTACTGGTCTTTATGCTAAACTATTACTACTGTGTGCAGCCAGTGTCACCAAATGGTGATGCCTTAATAATGGCTGCCAATCGCAAGACTGACCTTAAACTTAGGTTCTATGCTCCATTGTCTATGTGCTTCCTTCTTGCCATGGAAGTGTAAATCTTTTGAAATCAGTTAATTGCCTGTCAGAGGGTTAATTCCCTTCCCACTGGGTTAAAGCATGACCTCCTGTCAGCCAAGTTACTCCAGTAATATCCACTTCCAAAGTGAAGGCATTGGGCTTTCCCCTCCATCACCTTTGCAGCAGTTTTTACACCAATCCCATCCTCAGCCCGTCTCGACATTGTTGACACATTTCAGGCTTATATCTTCAGGCCTCATGATATTTCATCCTCTTTTTGTTTCACACCATCTGTATTTTGTTATTTCTCCTTTCTCGCCTTCTATCTCTGCTTTGTACGCCATCTCCATACTCTCTGGCTAAGTGGAGTCAGTGGCATGCACAGCATGGAAACAGACCCTTTGGTCCAACTCATCCATGCTGACCAGAAACACCAAATTAATCCAATCTTATATGCTAGCATTTGGCCCATATCTCTCGAATCCCTTCCTATTCATATACCCATCCAAATGCCTTTTAAATGTTGTATTATACCAGCATCCACCACTTCCTCTGGCAGCTCATTCCATACACATACTACCCTCTGCATGAACAAAGTTGCCCCTTAGATCCCTTTTAAATCTTTCCCCCTTGCCTTAAACCAATGCCCTCTAGTTTTGGACTCCTGCACCCTGAGAAAATGGTTTTGCCTGTTTTCCCTACCATTGCACCTTATGATTTTATAAAGTTCTATAAGGTCACCCTCAGGCTCCAGTGCTTCAGGCAAAACAGCCCGAGACATTTCAGCGTCTCCCTGTAGTTCAAATGCTCCAATCGTGGCAACATCCATATAAATCCTTTCTAATCCCTTTTAAGTTTCACAACCTTTCTCTTGTAGGAGGGAGTCCAGAATTGCACCTAGAATTCCAAAAGTAGCCTAATCAATGTCCTGTACATCCACAAAATAACCTCTCAACTCCTCTGCTTTGACTAATAAAGGAAAGCATACTAAAAACCTTTTCAATATCCTATCCAACTGCAACTCCACTTTCAAAGAAATATGAACCTGCACTTCAAGATCTTTTTGATCAGCAGTATTGCCCTGGATGTTACCATTAAGTGTATACGTCCTGCCCTAATTTGCCTTTCCAAAACGTAACACTTCTCATTTTTCTTTTCTACATTCACGGGTCAGCATGGGTTAGGGATTACCTAACCCTAGTTTCCCTTGAGAATATGGTGGAGAGCTGTGTTCTTGAACTGTTGCAATCCACTTGCTGCAGATTGACCCACAATGTTATTAGGGAGGTAATTCAAAAATTCGACCCAGCAATAGCGAAGGAATAGCAAAAGATTTCAATGTGAAAGTTGCTTGGATAGAAACCTGTTGGTGGTAGTGTTCATGCATTTCTGTTACTCTTTCCCTTTAAGGTGGAATTGGCCGTGGATTTGGAAGGTGCTTTCTCAGGATCTTCGGTGAATTTCAATAGTGCCTCTTGGAGATAATACACAATACAGCTGCTGAGCGTTGGTGGGAGCGTGGAATGGACATTTATGAATGTGGTGCCAATCGTAAAGGCTGTTCTGTCTCTGAAGCTGTCAAGCTTGACTGTTGGTGGAACTGCATATATCCAGGCAACTGTATTCCATCACATTCTGGATTTGTGCCTTGTTGAGTTACTCGCCACTATAGACCTAATATCTGACCTGCTCTTGCAGGCACTTTCCTAATATGGTGGATCCACTTGAGTTTCTGGCCAATGGTAAACCTAAAGATATCTATATTGGGAGATTCAGTGATGGTAACAATAGTGCTTGTAAGAGGACAGTGGTTTGAAAAATTCTCTCATTGGAGATGGTCATTGCTAGTATATAGATAAAAACAATGACTGCAGATGCTCCAGAGATTAGATTAGAGTGGTGGTGGAAAAGCACAGCAGTTCAGGCAGCATCCGAGGAGCAGTAAAATCGACGTTTTGGGCAAAAGCCCTTCATCGGCTTTTGCTTGAAACGTCGATTTTACTGCTTCTCGTACTTTGCCTTTTATCTGGCTGGCGCAAATTTTAATTACTTAAAATCAGTTATGTATCCAGTATTTACAGTCTAAATTTCGAACATCAGCTCTTCTATAGCTTCTGCTCAAAATTTCTTGCTACTCGGAAGCTGCCTGACCGGCTGTGCTCTTGCATCCCCATACTCTCAGCTCTGATCTCCAGCAGCTGCTGCCCTCACTTTCTCCTAGTTGTGAATAAATGTCACAGCACTAGGACGAAATGTAGACCATTGCAAGAAAACAAGTTGAGTCACATCAGATGTCTAGAAAAGCCCATCTCGACATCTGACCCGTTGGATTTCCCAGATATTAAGAAGAGATTCTCATTAGGGATGTCATAAAATGCCTATTAAGGGAGATCATTCCTTGTTGTCAGCCTCATTAACTGCATTAACGTGGCACATCTCTGATCCATTAACAATCTGCTTGTGACCTTTCAAGCTGCATCTCAGGGCACACCAGAGATTAGCATTGTAATGCTGCTGCAAAGACACTTTGTGCTCAGTGGCAGGCACCAAGCGGACAGATCACTGCTTATTGCCCTGCCGTTTACAGCAGATGTGAAGCAAAGATTTTTTTTTGTGTCAACAGTACACAGTCAAGTGAGAATACAGAGCAACCTATGATACCAGTCCAGAAGCTGGGACATGGTCAGTCACCTGCTTGGGGTGGACAGAGTCAGGATCCTCACCACATAAGGGGCGAGGAGCTGAATAATGCACAGCCGACCACTTGTCTTGACACTTTCAGTCTTATTGTGGTTGCTTTTCTCCTGAAATCAGAGAAAATGAATGATTAAGAGAAACAAAATTGGGTTCCAGAGCTGTTATAGCCAGTGACGATGGAGAAAATGTGGTGAGGTCATCTGAGTAGACAGCAGAGAGGCAATGCAGGGTTAATGATGTCAGGGCATTGCGTGAGTAACAGCGATTCGGGGAAGATGGTACATGTAATAGTGAACACTAGAATGGGTGTAAGGCGCATTCACTAGCAAAAACAGAGTGAGTATCAGATGGCAGAGAGTGCATCAGTGAAAATCATTGTCCTTCTTCCCACAAAGCAGGGTATTCGTCCAGACAGCTGAGACCACACTGACCCTGGTGGCATCCTCAGACCAAGCTGACAGGATCTGGTGTTGTAGCCCACTGTGTCAGTTTTGGTGGAAGAGAAGGGTTGTTTGCATAACTCCATTCAGAAGAACCTCCATTCACCTATCTGCAGGGTGGAAAATTCTACATTTCCGCTCTGTATGGGCCAAATTATAGGATCTGAAATGCATAATTACGGTTTAAAGATGCACCCGGGATGCCAGTCCATTATAGAATATGAGGGCAGTGGCGGGTAGTGAAATCGGTCGAGTAACAGACACGAGGGGCACTATCGGGGCCGGCCACGTTTTCATGAGGCGAGATTGGAATGATAGCCCAAAAATGCTCACAAGGTGTTAGAGTCAGAAACTCTTTTTGAAACATGATTAAATTGACACTGAGACAAAAGTAAGCTTTAGTCTGTTAACTCTCTTCACATTGGATCATTAATCATAAATTAAAAAGTCAGCTCTTCCAAACAGAAAGGTCATTAATAATTCAACTCACCTTCTGCTTGCCTACAACTGTGGGAGGTTAAGGGATGCAGATGCAATAATATGTTACAGCATTAGATCTCAATATCAGATGTTCTTATAACCAGCAGCAAATGTGCTATTGTTTTTTTTTGCATTCTGCCTCACATCAATCTTCACTACAACTGATTGATATTAATACTGGAACAGGTACCCATAGAATATAACATGATAGATAACACTTTTCCTGATGATGATTATGATGATAATAAACAATGTTAAATATCTAGTTCTTGGAAGCAGTTATATTTAATCTGGTACTTACCCCAGTTTCTCTATTTTACAGTCTGGATTCTGCAGAGCTGCACGCAGTAACCTTACTCCGGAATTTTCCAGTACATTATCATTCAATCTAAACGCAGTGCGAAAATGCATTAATGAGGACAGAACTTGCACCAGGATGCTAAAAAAAAGGTGCAACTTTTAATTTTGTGTAAGTATAAAAGCATTATCTTTGATGTTTCTGTACTTTTAATTGTGAATCGGAATAGGAAAAAGGATGGTGGTAAAATCAAAAATTGTCGACGGGACTGAAGCACTTCAAAGCAAGTTACCGACATTCACTTTTCGTGGCATTTACACTGATGCTTTGTTCAATCAGTGAAGATGATTGGCTGCAGGCAGACTTGTCCCACAAGGTGTGGACGACAGGAGATTTGGCCGGCAACAAGTAGCTGATTGGTTCATGGAGTGTGCCCAGCTGTGGATGTCAAAGGGCACCTGTCTGTTAACAAATGGGTGATTGGATCCTGGGGAGCTGAACAGCTTGTCGTTGTGGACGACACTGCCAGAAGGCTTCTGATCACTTGAAGGGGAGGTGGTGTGTAATACCATTTTAGCAGCAGAAAGTACTTGATGCTTGAAGAAAGCCACATCATTTTTCATCATCATTTTGAGTAGTGTTGTTTTTAACCAATAAATTAGAGACTTTATAATTTGTGAATCAACCAGTGCCTCCTGCAAGGGAGTGAACCCAGAGTAGTGCGATTACAGAACAGCAAGTCCTGACAAGGAAAACAGCATCTCGGTGACGTCAATGGAGACGGGCTTTTGTATAATCTTCCAGTTTCTCCCGCCTCCATCCATGATACCATATCTAAAAACAAAATTCCACGTATCTGTCTCTTTGTGTGTATCGGGGTATTTTATAACAATGTGAGAATTTTAATTAGTAAAATTATGCATCACCTGTTCATTGTTTCTCAAAAGTATTACTACTGGTAAGAATCCTTTGTATCACCACAAAGTAAACTAACACCTGACAGGAAATCATTTCATTGCTGTACCTTCAACGGCAATCCAGCAGCACAGCTGCTCCCAGCTAACTGCAAGCATTGATTGGACATCAATGCACATTGAAAAAAAAATTGATATTTATTAAAGCAGTTTATAATTTTAACTTACTTTCTTTTCTCTCCTTGTTTCCTTGTGTCTGTATATAACTGTGTGTGTGCTTGCATATGCATTGGTTGCGACCTATCTCACAGTCATCTGCTGGTTTAAAACCTACTTTTTGGTTTTAGCCCCCGAGAGTTTTTGAGAGTCATTTAAAAAATGAACTTCACAAACATGGATTTTGTCTGCAACAGCATGGCCTAATTCCAAAATTAAGATAAATAAGAAAATAACCTACAACCACCTCGGGTTAACATGGTGGATCAGTGGTTAGGACTGCTACCTCCCAGCACCAGGAACCTGGGTTCAATTCCAATCTCTCTCTGCGTGGAGCTTGTGCATTTTTCCCGTATCTATGTTGGATCCCGCTATGGGCTCCAGATTCCTCCCACGGTCCAAACATGTGCAGGCTCGGCAAATTGGTCATGGGAAGTGTAGGGAGGTGAATCTGAATCTTACGCTCTTTGCAAGGCCAGTGTGGACTTGATGGGCTGAATGGTCTGCTTCCATGTTGTAGTGATTTTATCTATTACAATGGGAAAAGAACAGTAAAAACAAAAAAAAACCTCTTTCTTTCTCTTCACATTAGGGTCATTGCTTGTTAATCAGATAACCATAAACGCAGTGACTATCAATGCCAAGATTTGGTAAATTTCTTTCATTTGGGATGTACTTAAAGCTGGGAATTATATGACAACGGCACAATTTTCAATGCAACAAATTATAAAGTAGAAATTCATAATCGTTTTAATTTTCATTCTTTTTCAGGTGAGTAATATCGTCAAACCATATGAACTGCTGCTATAAAATCCTTTCCACTGAATTTTATGAAAGGAAGAAGGTTTATTCTCTATCAATATACCGTTGAAGTATCGCTGTTCTGTTGGTTTGTAGGGAAGGGGAATTTCCCACTTTATTCACCATGCAACTGGCTGCATATCTATTGCAGATGGATGCAGCTATTGTAAAATTTCAAAGGAATTTCTAGGAATCCCCAATTCCCAGCGGATGCTCAAGTATGGGAGGGAACTGTCAGAAAATCCCGTTGTTTAAAATGAAACATTTTATCAGAGGCTGTCCCTGATGTGCTAGATACTATGAATGTGGTGGAAGTAGTGTTTTTGGAGTCTTTCAAGCACCAGGATTCCCATTTTACTGAACTGTGAACCATTAAAATAATTAGACTTCAAAAAGCCTTGTTAGGCAATTATCGCAATTTGTAATAGTTCCTATTCCTCGTAAGGAACCAGTGTATTATTTCCGGCAACATTTCAGGCGTCTTCCCTCGTGAGCTAATAATTGATGTTCTAATTCGTTTGTATTGTTTTTTTAAGATTACTTTTCCACAGCATTGGTGTTTAATATCTTTAGATTATTTATGATTTGGAAATGCCAGTGTTGGACTGGGGTGTACAAAGTTAAAAATCACACAACACCAGGTTATAGTCCAACAGGTTTAATTAGAAGCACACGAGCGTTCAGAGCGACGCTCCTTCACCAGGTGATAGTCTATCACCTGATGAAGGAGCGTCGCTCTGAAAGCTTGTGTGCTTCCAATTAAACCTGTTGGACAATAACCTGGTATTGTGTGATTTTTAACGTAGTTTATTTATGTTTTCGTTGTGTGTATGAATATCACATTGTTAATTTTCATCTCACATCCATTCTACAAGAATCCACTGAACAGCCCAACCACTGGGTAGCAAAGGCATCATTCTTACTTCTCACCTCGGCATTTCACACATGGCTTATGTTCTAACGTCTTTTCTGACCCCGTCCATTCTGTGGCAATTTAAAAAGTGCATTCTTTGGTTTTTTTGCAGCATAATAAGTGGTTTATAAACATTGAAAGTACGAAACAGTTACCTCAAGGTGTGGCATTTGTGCAGAACGGATGACAGTTGCTGGAGTCCTTCACACTGAATACTGCAGTCCTCTAGTCGGAGCTGTTTTATTGAATCACAGAACCCAATAACATGAGAGAGGATCGCACAGTCAACTGATGTCAGTCGCAATCTCTCAAAGTCAAGTGTTTCAACGTATCCCACAGTGGCCTGGACCAGTAGTGCATTCTGAGACTCGAATAGACAGTACAACATCATCAGGAGGTTTCTTTTCCCAGTGTGACCAGTTGCACTTCCAGCCAAACTGACAATGGTTTTCTTCACCCACTCAATCACCTCGCAGGTTGTTTGATGAAGAAATGGACCCAGAAACGTCACCAGGGGATGGGCTGCCTGTGGCGAGGAGAGACCAGCAACAAAGCGCAGAAATATTTCAAATCTCCCATCCTCCTTACTGAGTGATTCACGAAGGAGCTTTGGGATGTTTTTGGGATGTACAATCAGGAATTGTGCAAGTGCAGCTACAAACTCTTGGATGGTGAGATGTGGAAATGTGTAAAAGACACTGCAGTCAGAATCCTCTCCCTCCAAAAGTTTCATCATGAATCCAGATAGGAACTGTGAGGGTTCCAGGTTGTACTGGATCAAATCTCCATCACTAAACACAACTTTCTTCTCAGAGACTCCTCTGAAGGCCATCTCACCAAGCTTCAGTAAGACATCACGGGGATCTTCAATTTCTCGACCGTGGTTTTGCAGGATGTTATAAATATAGTAGGAATAGAACTGGGTAATGGTCCTGGGAACTTGCTGCTGTCTCCTGTCTTTTTCTGTGAAAAAGGGACCCAGTGACAGACCGAGGATCCAGCAGTACGAAGGGTTGTAGCACATGGTGTACAGGATCTCGTTCTCCTCCAGGTGTTTGAAAACATCTGCTGCCACCGTCTGATCCTCAAAAAACATGTTGAAATATTCCCTCCGCCCATCCCCAACAAATCCCAGGATTTCAGCCCAGACGTTGATCCCAGCATTTTCGAGTAAATGGGATGCAGTTGGACGGCTTGTCACCAGCACTGAACATCCTGGGAGCAGCTTGTGTTGGATTAAACTGTACACAATGTCAGAGACTTCACAGCAGCTTTCAGGATCCGCGCACTGAGGTTCAGTATTTCTTCGACTGTCGGAAAAATCAATACTATCTTTGAATTCATCTAAACCATCGAATATAAATAGCAAACCCTCTGGGTTCTTCCAGATCTCTCCCAGAACATTCCGAAAGTATGGATACTGATTCAGTATCAGGTTCCTCAGGTTTAGTCTGCAGTTAATAGCATTCAAATCCCGAAATTTGAAACTGAAAACAAAGTTAAACTGTGGGTATATTTGCCCAGTGGCCCAGTCATAAACAATCTTTTGTACCATTGTTGTTTTTCCTATTCCTGGGACTCCGTTCACTGCCGCTGAACTCCCAGATTTTGATCGTGCCTGGGAAAAACTACTCTGGAATAATTGATCAACTCGGATTTTTTCCAGGTCTTTCTGGAGATGTCTCTCTCTCCACTCCTCATGGCCTCTGCCTCGTGTCACCAGTTCATCTTCTACAAGTGACCGATTGCGAACAGGAGAAATGAGAGCTAGTTCAGTGTATCGATCAACCAGCTGGAAAACTTTCACCTTATCCTTTAGCAGGACAGTGTTCATTCTCAATGTTTCAGTTTGTACCCGGAGTTTTTCCTTGTGTTTCTGCTGAACATCTTCAATTAGAACAGATACAAAGTGGTTCTCAATGTTAGTCGCTTTGACATAACGTTTCAACACTATTTCATTCATCTGTAAAACGTTACAAGATTTGTGTGTGGGAAATCTTGTCTCACAAACTTGATTTAGTGTTTTGAATAAGTAACAACGAGGATTGGTGAGGACAGATCTATGATGTGATCTATCTGGACTTCAGTAAGGAATTCAACAAGGTTCCCCATGGGACACTGGTTATCAAGGTTAGATGTCAAGGAATATAGGGAGAATTAGCGATTTGGTTACAGAACTGCTTGGAGGTAAAAGACAGAGGGTGGTGGTGAAAGGTTGTTTTTAAGGCTGGAGTTCTGTGAGCAGTGGAGTGCCACAAGAATCAGTGGTGTGTCCTCTACTTTTCATCATTTATATAAATGATTTCGAAGTGAGCATAAGAGGTATAGTTAGTAAGTTTGCAGATGACACCAAAATAGTGGGTTTAGTGGACAGCGAAGAAGGTTACCTCAGAGTACAATGGGATATTGATCAGATGGGCCAATGGGCAAAGGAGTTGCACATTGATTTTAATTTAGATAAATACGAGGTGCTGCATTTTGGAGAACACGTCTTAGCAGGACTTATACACTTAATGGTAAGGTCCTAGGGATGTTGCTGAACTAAGAAACCTTGGAGTACAGGTTCATAGCTCCCTGAAAGTAGAATAGCAGGTAGATAGGATAGTGAAAAAAGCATTGTGTATGCTTTCCTTTATTGGTCGGAGCACTGATTGTAGGAGTTCGGAGGTCATGTTGCAACTGTACAGGATGATGGTGAGGCCACTTTTGAAAAATTGCCTGCAATTCTGGTCTCCTTCCTATCAGGAGGACGTTATGAAACTTGAAAGGCTTCAGAAAAGATTTACAAGGATGCTGTCAGGTTGGAGGTTATAAGGTATAGTGAGAGATTGAATAGGCTGGGGCTGTTTTCTGTATAGTGTCGGAGGCTGAGGGCTGACTGCATAGAGGTTTATAAAATCATGAGAGGCATGGATAGGGTAAATAGACAAAGTACTTTCCATGGGGAAAAAGAATCAAGAAGTAGAGTGAATAGGTTTAGGTTGAGAGGGGAAAGATATAAAAGGGACCTAAGGGCCAACTTCTTCACGCAGAGTGGTGTGTGTATGGAATGAGCTACCAGAGGAAGTGGTGAAGGCTAACACAACTGGAACGTTTAAAAGGCATATGGTGGGTATATAAATTGGAAGGGTTTAGAGAATGTCCGTCAAGTGCTGACAAATAGGGCTAGATTGAATTGGGATGTCTGGTCGGCATGGACGAGTTGAACCAAAGGGTCTGTTTCCATGCTGCACATCTCTATGTTTCTATCTTACTCACTGTTTAATAGAGGTTTGTAAAGACATTTTTAAAAATAATTTAAAGAAAACCATGTTTGAACATTCGTAAGAAATATTTGAAACTCTTAATTGGTTCTAAAATTTGCTACACTTGGAGATTTCAATTAGGATTTTATTTTCCCCATGATGGTTAATATTAGTTAGCCTGCTCTACCCTCAAATCATCTCAATATAACTTCACAAGTGATTTTAATATGTCAACAAATTCTCCAGTGAATCCACAGAAATCTGTTTGATTCTCAATTGCCCTGAGGAATGGCATGGCAGGCCGTGTTTTTATCAATTTCTGTGCAATTGCAACAAAGAAATGAAATCATTTGGACCCCTTGGCATCAACTTAGGCACTAAAAGTGACAATGTCAAGAACATTTCTGTCAACCCTGCGAAGTCCTCCTCATGACCATCACGGGGCCAGCACCAAAACTGCGAGAACGCTCTCAGGTGAGGCAAACAGCAGCCTGACATAGTCATACCAGTGGAATCAAACATTACGATGTCCCAGAGACCACCATCCTGCCCCACAGGCAGTATAGGCCCAGCAGAAGTGTCAGCAAAATTGGGACACAATTGCCCCGCAAACCTTCAACATTGATTCCAAACCCCATGAACTCTCTCAGTATTATGTGATACGTCGACAAGGAAATTGCCTGATTTGAATATATTGTCTTTCCTTAGGTGAGAGGTTTGCTTTCAGACGTTTGGTCAACATACTAGGTAAAGTCATCAGGAGCCTTCAGTGAACCACTGATGTTCTGTCCCAGTTTCTATTTGTATGGTTTGGTCTTTCAATGTGGATAATATAATTTCCGCGTTTTGTTCCTCAGAGGTTGTCAAATGGGGTCCAAATCGATGTGCTTTTTTTGATGGTGCTCCAGTTTGAATGCCAGACTCCTGGGAATTCCCGTGTGTGTCTCTGTTTGCCCTGTCCTAGGATGGATGTGTTGTCCCAGTCGAATTGGTGTCCGTATGGTAGACTACAAGTGATAGTGGATAGTTCGTGTTAGTGTGTCCTAATGGCTAGTATCCTGCTTGTCTGTCTGATGTCGTGTTTGTTACAGTTTGCAAATGATATTCGTTTTGGTGGTTGTTTGTATTGGGCCCTTTAGATTCATCAGTAGCTGTTTCAGTGTCTTGGTAGGTTTGTGGGCTACCATGATGCCGAGAGGTTGCAGTAGGCTGGTCGTCATCTCCAAGATGTTTTTGATGTAGTGGCTAGAGATTCTGGGTTTGTTGCGTCAACTTGTTTGGATCTGTTGTTTCAGAAACAGCGTGTCCCCGATTCAACCCAAATCTTGGGTCTTCTTCATGGATGACACCATTGTCATCACAAAAGAGACCAAATTAAGGAAACCTACAATATCATAAACAACATCCTTACTGGCATATATATCACAAAAGGGGAGGAGAGCAACGACAGCCTCCACTTCCGAGATGCCATAGTGGAAGGAACAGATAACAGAGAACTGCAGACCAGAGCCTACAGGAAAACAACACACTCAGACCAGATACTTAACTACACAATTTCTGACACCTACCGACAGATCCCACCAGCAGAGATATATATGCCTCCACACCCCATCTATGTTTCAGAGTGAACATTCTCTCCGCGACTCCCTTGCCAGGTTCACCTGTCTACCAACCCAAACTCCCCTCCCAGAACCTTTCCCTGCCACCACAAAAAGTGCAAAACTTCTGCTCACACCTCCTATATCACCTCCGCCCAAAGCCCCAAAGGATCCTTCCATATCTGACAGAATGTTACCTGTAATTCCACACAAGTCATCTACTATGTCCGTTGTTCCTTGTCCGTTGATATGGTTTCCTCTACTTTAGGGAGACGAGGACGCTAACTTGTACATCTCTAGGACACACACAGCAACCAACCCCACTGCCTTGCAGCTGAACACTTTAACTCTCCCTCCCACACCACCAAGGACATGTCGGTCATGGGCCTCCTTCATTGCTAAACCGTGACTACCCAATGCCTGGAGGAAGAACGCCTCATCTTCCGTCTTGTGACTCTCCAACCACATATGATCAATGGGGATTTCACAAATATCCTCATTTCCCCTCCCCATCTTATCTCACTCCCAACATAAACAACTTGACACCACCCTCTTGAATGGTCCTGCCCGTTCATCTTCCTTCCCACCTATCTGCTTCACCCTCCTCCCTGACCTGTCACCATTGTCCCCACCTTCATCTACCTGTTCCAGCTGCATTCACCCCAGCCCCAGCCCTCTCCTATTTATTTCTCTGCCCCCGGTCCACAAGCCTCATTCCTCATTAAGAGTTTATGACCAAAACATAGAACCTCCTGCTCCTCGGATGCTGCCTGACCCGCTGTGCTTTTCCAGCACCACACTCTTCGACTCTGATAGCCAGCATATACAATCTTCACTTTCTCCTACAGAAGCATTCATCCCGAAACCCACAATCGGTGCTACATAAGGACATTACTTAATTGGGCCTCAAAACACTGCACCACCTAGGAACTACGAGTGGTGGAATAAAACTACCGAAACAGCGTATTCAAAACCAATGGATATACGATAAATACAGTCTGCAAATTCTTAAACAACAAAACCAAAAAAGTAGACACAACACGCCCGAATACTCTAGCCACGACATCAAAGACCATTTCAGAGATGACTACCAGACTACTCCAACCCCTTGACATCATAGTAGCCCAAAAACCTACCAACACACTGAAACAGCTACTGATGTACCTCAAGGATCCTATGCAAACAGCCAGCAAAATGAATGCCATTTACAAAATACCCAGCAAGGACTGTAACAGTCACGATATCAGACAGGCGGGAAACTAGCCACCAGGATACACAAACACCAACTAGCCACCAAAAGACATGACCCAATATCACTAGTATCCTGACAGAGAATGAAGAAGGACACCACTTCGATTGGGACAACACACCCATCATTGGACAGGCCAAACAGAGGCACACATGGGAATTCTTCGAGGCCTTGCATTCAAACTGGAGCATTACCAATAAGAACATCGATTTGGATTCCAATTACAAACCACTGAGAAAAAGAATGCAAAGCAGATCACCCATCTCAAGCGACCAAGATACTTAAACAGAAACTGGTCAGAACACACGCGCTTCACTGGAGGCTCACTGATGGTGTTATCTAGTATGGTGATGAAACATCTGAAATCCGATCTGCCAGCTCAGCGAGCAGATTTACAACTTGACTCTCAACCTGAGCTACAAATCTTCTCAAAAATCACAAATTGTCTTCCCTCAGCTGATTCAGCAGTATTCATGTTGAACAAAACTTGAAGGAAGTACTGAGGATGCCAAGGATGCAGATTACTCTGGATGGGAGATTTTAATATCCACCATCAACAGTGACTCAGTAGCAGCAATACTGATTGAAGTGGTCAAGTCTTAAAGGACATAGCTGTAAAATTGCATCCATAACAGGTCGTGAGGAAAACAAGAATGAAAAAATGCACATGACCTCATCTTTGCCAATCTGCTAGCTGCAGACTCATCTACCCATAACTGTATTGGTAAGAGTAACCACCACACAGTTCTTGTTGAGTCGAAGTCCCACTTTCTCACTGATAATACATACATCAGGTTGAATGCCGCAATCACTGTGCTCAATGGGACAGACTTGGAACAGATCTCGCAACTCAAGACTCAGCATCCACGAAGCATTCTGAGCCAACAGCAGCAGCATTGTACTCCAAGACGTTCTGCAACTTCATGATCCAGTACATTTCCACACTACCATTACCATCAATCCATGGAACCAACCCTGATTCAATTGAGAGCGTAGGAAGGCATCCCAACAACATCACCACGCATATCTAAAAATGGTAAAGTTTCTAAAAATGACTGCTTGTATGCCAAACAACATAAGCAACATGTGACCGACAGAGCTACGTTATCACGCAACCACCACACTCGAGTTAGGCTTTGCAGGTCTGCCATAACCAGTCCTGATTAGTAACAGGCAATGAAACATCTCATGAGAGGGAGGAGGGTCCACAAATAACCCCATCCTCAATGTTGGAAGAGCCCAATACATCTCTGCAAAAGGTAAGGCTGAAACATTTGCAACAATCTTCAGACAGACGTGTCAAGTATATGATGGACCTTGGCCTCCTCTGCTGGTCGCCAGCATTACAGATACCATCTTCAGCCAATCCGATTCACGTGAAATCAAGATACACTTGGGAGACATGAGATACTTCAAAGGCTATGGGTCCTGATAATACTCCAGAAACAGTCCAAATACTTGAGCTCCATAATTTGCTGAAACTTAGAGATAGTGGACGGGGAGTAGCATTTTGATTTGGGAAAACATCGCGTCAGGACTGAGAGAAGATATTCCTGAAGGATTATCTGGTGAAACTATATTGGTGCAATTGAGAAATAAGATTGGTTGATCACATTGATGTGATTATACATTAGCGAGATCACAGATAGCTACATGAATAATAGAATCTCTATTGTGTGGAAACAGGCGCTTTGGCCCAACACGTCCAAAGATCCTCTGAGGAGTATCCCACCTAAACACATTATCACAACCTATTACTTTTCATTTGCACCTGACTAAGTTACACGTCCCTGAAAATTATGGGCAATTTAGCATCGCCATTTCATCTAATCTGCACATGTTTTGACTGTGGGAGGAAACCGGAACACCAGAAGAAATCTACACAGACATAGGGAGGATGTGCAAGCTCATCTCAGACAATCGCCCGAGGTGGGAATCAATCCGGGGCCCCTGGCGATGCGAAGTAGCAGTGCTAATCGCTGAACCACCTGGCTTCCCGATATGGTTGTAACATTAGGGGACTTGAACTTTCCATTTATAGAATGAGGCCGTCATCGTGTGAGGCGCTTGGACGAGGAGGCAGTTGTTAACTATATTCAGGAAAACACAGGAAATCAATGTGTAGATGGACCTCTGACACAAGGGGCAAAACGCAACCTCCTCTTGGGAAATAAGGCAGGGCAAGTGACTGAGATGTTACTGGGGGAAGCTCTTTGGGATCACTGACCATGATTCTAATTATTTTTAAATATTGATTGAAAAGGAAAGGCCTAGTCCACACGTCAATAGTCCTAAACTGGGGCTAGGCCAATTTTAATGGTATGATAAAGGAACTTTCAAAATTTATTTTGCAGAAGCTTTTCACAGAAGTAAAGGGACATCTGTCAAGCAGGAGACCTTCAAAAGCAAGGAAATGTTATTTCAGGGTCAATATGTTCCTGTTAATCTGAAGGGTAAGACTGGCAGGTGTAAGGAACACATGTTGGCTCGAGATTTTGAGACTCCGGTCAAGAAAAAGGAGGAATATGTCAGATATAGATAGTTAGGATTGAGTGATTCATTTCAGGAATATAGGGGGTATAGGGGTACACTTAAGCAGGAAAACAGGAGGGCAAAAAAGGGGAATAAGATAGCTTTGGCAGGGAAGGTTAAGGAAAATCTACAAAGATTCTATAAGTATATTAAGGGCAAAAGAATAACTAGGGAGAGAATAGAGACGCTTAATGTTCGACAAGGCCATCTATGTGTGGAACATAGGAGGGGGCGGCACGGTGACTCAGTGGTTAGCACTGCTACCTCACCGCACCAGGGTCCCAGATTCAATTCCAGCCTCGGGCGACTGTCTGTGTGGAGTTTGCACGTTCTCCCAGTGTCGGCATGGGTTTCCTTCTGGTGTTCCGGTTTCCTCCCGCAGTCCAAAGATGTGCAGGGCAGGTGAATTTGTTATGCTAAGTTGCCGCATAGTGTTAGGTGCATTAGTCAGAGGGAATGTGTCTGGGTGGGTTACTCTTCAGAGGGTCGGAGGGGACTTGTTGGGCCGAACGGCCTGAATCCACACTGTATGGAATCTAATCATAGATAAGCTCCTAAACATATGTTTCTTATCAGTAGTCACCGTGAAGAAAGACACACAGCTAGGGGACCCAGTGAAGTAAATAGAGCTCATGAAAAGAGTACATATTTCAAAAGAGGTTGGTGCTGGAGGTCTTAAAATGCAGTGAGATGGATAAATACCCCTGTAACCGATCAAGTATATCCCAGGATATCATGGGAAGCTGCGGAAGATATTGCTAGACTCGTAGCAGATAGTCACATCATTTACAGCCACAGATGAGATGCTAGAAGACTGGAGCGGGCATGTGTAATGTTGTGCCATTACTTACGAAAGGCTTTATGAAAAAGTCATGGAACTACAGACAGATGAATATAATATCAATGTTGGTTAAGTTTTTCGAGGGATTATGAGAGACAGGATCGACATGAAACTGGAGAGACAAGATGGATTCGGGATAATTAGCATGGCTTTGTATGTGGGAAATCGGACTTAAGGTTTGGGATGGAATGGTGGCTCAGTAATTAGCACTGCTGCCTCACACCACCAGGGACCCAGGTTCACATCTAGCCTCCGGCTGCAGTTTACACATTCTTCAAGTGTCTGTGGGTTACATCTGACTACTCTGCTTTCCTCCCACAATCCAAAGATGTGCAAGTTAGGTGAACTGGCCGTGATAAATTGCCCATAATGTTCTGGGGAGTATAGGTTAGGTGCATTAGTCAGGCGTAAATATCGGATAATAGGGTAGGGGAAGGGATTTTGGTGGGTTACTCTTCGGAGGGCAAGTGTAGACTTGTTGGGCTGAAGGGCCTGTTTCCACACTGCAGTGTGTCAACGATTTGAGTGTACTTTAGAGCAGGGAAATTGGCATTTTGGGCAAACGTCCTTCATTAGGAATGAGCCCATCAAGTCCACAATGACACTCCAAAGAGCATTCCACCCAGACACTCCCCCCTCACGCTGTTACTAGAATCTGCATGTCTCATGGTAAATCCACCTATCTTACATATCTTTGGACTGTGGGAAGAATCCAGAGCACCCACACAAACAGAGACGAATGTGTAAACATCATACAAACAAACAGTCGCTCTAGACTGGAATTAACTCAGGTACCTGGTGTTGAGAGGCGGCAGTGCACTTCTCATGTCATCTTACAGATGTAAGAGACATTGTTAAGACCAGATTTGGAGTACAATTGTGGTTACCCTGGAATTGCAAGGATGTTATTTAAATTGAAAAGCGTGCAAACAAGATTTACACGAAAGGTAGCAAGAATGGAAGATTTGAGTAATAAGCAAAGGCTGGATAGGCCGGGATGTTTTGTCTGGAGCGTAGAAGGCTGATTATTGAGCTTTGGGATGTTTATAAGATCATGAGTGGCATATCCCAAGATCTTTCCCCCAGTACAAATGAGTCCAAAACTAGAGTGCATAGGTTTGAGTAGAATTGATCAAGTTGGTAACAATTACAAAATGTAAAAAAAACATTTGAACAGGTATATTGATAGGAAATAGTTAGAGTGCTATATGCCAAATGGGACTAGGTCAGCCCAGGAAACTTTGTTGCAATTACAGGTAGAACCAAAGTGCTTGTTTCTGTACTGTATGATAGTGACTCTACAAGTTGTTCCACTACAGCCAGAACACTGGCATTGACCTGACAATGAGGAAACTTGTTCAGCTATACCCTGAGCACATAAGGCAGTGCAAATTCATTCCAACTTAATTCCAGCCCCATCAGTCTCCACTCGATTATCAGTAAAACTGACGAAGGTGTCATCAATAGTATTATCAAGACAATACACTGGATTTAAAATAAATGACTAAATTAAGAACATTTTAAGTCAAAAAAGTTGGCTTTTTAATTATCATTAGGAAATTTGCTAATAACTTCCATTCATACCAAATATTACTCATAGAATCATAAAATCATACACATAACAGTGTGGAAAGGGGCCATTTAGCCCATTGAGTGGCATGGTGGCTCAGTGGTTAGCACTATTGTACCTCGGTTCCAGGGACCCCCCGAGTTCGATTCCAGCCTCAGGTGATTGTGTGTGTGGCGCTTGCACATTCTCCCCAAGTCTGCAAGGGTTTCCTCCGGGTGCTCCAATTTCCTCCCACAGCCCAAAATGAATTTGACATGCCAAATTGCCCATAGTATCCAGGGATATTTTGGTTATGGACATTAGTGATGGGAAATGTAGAGAAATAGGGTAGGAGAATGGATCTGTGTGGATTACGTTTCAGAGGGTCGGTGTGAACTTGTTGGGCCAAAGGACCTGTTTCCACGCTGCATGGTTTCTATGATGATTCCATGTCTGCACTGATCTTCTGAAGAACATCCCAGCCAAACCTAGCCTCCTATCCAATCCCTATAACTCTTCATTTTCCATGGCTAATCCTCCTGGTCTGCACATCTCTGGACACTACAGACAGTTTAGCTTGAACAATCCGGGTAAGCTGAACACCTATGGGACCGGAAGTGGAGATCCTGGTGGAAATCTACTCTGGCACCAAGAGGATGTGCAAACTGCACACAGACAGTCAGAAAAACAATCAAATCTAGGTCCCTAGCACTGTGTGGCCATATTGAGCCACATTGCTTACCATTTAGCCCACGTTGTTCCTCACATTTTCCGTGCATTTTCATTCGATTGCTTTTCTCAGATCAGATCAAACAAATTCCGTTTGACTTGCTCATTCTGTGTTGTACACTAATAACATTCCATATATTTCTTTTCTTCATTTTTTTTTTCTGTAATGCTTAAATTGGTATAAATCAGAGCCAGATCAGTGGGCCTATAAGGCTGGCATCAGTTTTTTTTGGAAAAATACTGGAAATACAAGAGATGCCCTTTATGATTTCTAGATCAGGGAAAAGGTCATTAGAAATTCTTAACATAGTTTCGGGAAGAAGAAATTCAAGCTCTATCTAACTAATTTGATATTTTAAGGAAGGCACAAGTACATTGGCTGAGGACAATCTGATGGATCAATCTGTAGCAAAATTTTCAGAAAGCTGTTGATTAAGCTTGCTTTATCCTATGAAACGTTTTCATATCGGTAGAAATCTGAAAGTCCAAAATAGGAACAGAATTCAATCCTGTTTTAAAACTTGGCAATTAATAGGGACTTTTCAGCTTGAAGACATGTTTCAAATGATCTATCCACGGGATCAGCATTAAAAAAAAGCGCACATGAATGAACTGTATAATGGCGTTGGAAGCATAGTAACTACATTTAAATTGATATCAGCATTTGTGAAAATCAAGTGGACAATAAAATTCAGAAAAAAATTTAAACGAGTGTTTCGCTCATTTCATTTTGGTGAATGTATTGTCATTAATGTTGGTCAGAATAATGCAGAAAATAAGTATTATTTGGAGGTAAGAAAAAGAGGGTGATGGGTGAAAAAAGATCTTGATGTTATGGACAGCGCAGAAAAAGTCATGAGCAATGTTATCATGAAGATTCATATGAATAATATATCCTTTTGGGTCGTGGGTTCTAAAGTAGAGGTAAGGAGGAATTTGGTTTCCTGTGCTATGCATAAATCAGGTTTCAGCACAAACAAAAGTTCAAAATGTCGTTGGAAAAGTGAGCTAAAAACATCTTTTCCAAGAAATCACATGACTCAAAAGGTACCTGGTGAGAGAACCGCAGCTTATTGTTGACCTACAGAAACGATGATCAGTGCCCACAAGCAGGTGGACTGCAGAATTAAAGGTGCGACTACAAGGAGAGTATTGCTTGCAGTTCTGGTCAGCATGTTATAGGAAGGATGCGAAGGCTTTGTAAAGGGTTCACAAGAGATTTACTGGGATGTTGCCTGGTATGGAGTGCAGGTTTTACGATGAAAGGCTGAGGAACTTGAGGCTGTTTTCATTATAGAGAAGGTTGAAAGGCGACTTAATTGAGGCATATAAGATGATCAGAGGGTTAGATAGTGTGGACAGTGAGAGCCTTTTTCTTCGCACGGTGATGGCTTGCACGAGCCGGGAATAGCTTTAAATTGAGTGCTGATAGATACAGGACAGATGTCAGAGGTATTTTCTTTACTCAGAGAATAGTAGGGGCATGCAATGGCCTGCCTGCAACAGTAGTAAACTCACTGACCTTAAGGCATTTAAATGGATTGGACATACATACCGATAAGAATGGAACAGTGCAGGTTAGATGGGCATCAGATTAATTTCACAGGTCAGCGCAACATCGAGGGCTGAAGGGTCTGTACTACATTGTAGCATTCTGTATTCTATGTTCTATGAAAGGACGAGGTGGCCTATTTTGATTTGCTTAGGATTGCAATGATTTTCTGGTTATTGAAAACACTCAATATCTGGTCCTTTCTTTTTTTACTATGAACCCAGAGTCTGTGGCAGACAGGACATGTATTCAGAGCAAATGGTGATCCTGCCAGATATAAGCCATCAGCTGCACTAAAAATGAGCAGATGAATTATGTGTGTTATCACGAAAAGATCAATCCAGAAACTCAGCTCATGTTCTGCTCTTCAAACCCCAAATGGCAGATAGTGGAAATGGAATTAAGTAATAAAAAGAAATCTGGAATTAAGGACCTGCTGATGACAACGATATTATTGAGAATAGGAATGAATGACTCACCTCCACTCTCCCTAAAGCCTATCCATCATCAACAAGTCACAAATGAGGAGTGTGTTTGGATATACCCCAGCAGCATAAGAAGCTTGACACCAGCCCAGACAAAGCAGTCTGCTTGACTGGCACTGCATCCACAAACATCCTCTCCCTCGCCCACCGGCTCTCAGTTACAGGAGTGCGTACTATCTACTATCAGCACTGTGTGACCATCCAGCTACATCCACATTCAACGAATGAACAAAAGAAGTGCAATAATGTCGACATATTTCCAGGAAAATAACAGAAATATCATGTTGTATGATTTTTTAAAAAACGTAAATCTACTTAGAATAGTTAGGGATTAAAGACCAATCCAAACAAACTATGTTTAATCATTATTCCCTGACTTTGTTTTCTAACTCTGACAATCCTTTGACAACAAATGGCTGGAGCCAATCATGCAGATTATCAGAAATGAAATAAGCAGTGTGAAAACTGTCTAATTCCTTACCTTTCAGTTGACTGCGTATTTCAACTGAACCTTGTGCAATGTTCATATAATCAAATCGATCCAAACCTGTTAAAATCAATTGATGTTTATGAAAAAAATCTAATATCAGTCTGAAGTATTTGAATCGGAAACAGATTTCTGTCATTTTACATACCATGTTTCTGCACTTCTTTCAGTATTTTATTCAACTTTGGAACCCCGGTTTGAATTTTCACAAACGATTCCCACATCACTCTTCGGGCTCGAGAGCCCTTCTCCATCACCAGGTTCAGGAGAAGTTTGGAACTGTCTGGTCTGTTTCCCTTCTCCATAAGCTCAGTGACTTTCTGTTATAAAACCAAGGTGAGTATGTTGATGCACAGTGCAAAAGATAACAACTGAGAATGGCAAAGAAAGGATCTGTTCATTGAAGGGATTTTCCAGATGAATATTGTTCGGAGCCACTGGAGTACGTACTCATCCATTCTGTCATTTGTGTTCAAATCATAATGAATAGATCAAATACGAATCCAAAATAAATCATTCTAATTAGGATCAGAAGTAGACCACTTGGTTCCTCAAGTCCACTCTGCCATTCAATAAGAATATGGCTAATTGTGTGAGTTTTGAATTAAACATTCACATCTCCCCCGGAATCCTTTGACCCCCTTGTCCGATAATAATCTATTCAATGATCTGACTACCACTCTTTTGAAGTCGGCTGCTCTAAAATCACACAACCTTAGAAAATATTGCAGGGATCAGTCTTTGGACCGCCTGCTATTCACAATATATGTTGGGAAAGGGGAACGTGTGTCGAGATTTGGGTGTCTTTGTACACTGGTCACTGCAAGTAAGGATGAAGAAGCAGCAACAGTGAACAAGGCAAATGGTTCATTAGCCATCACAGTGAAAGTATTCGAGTAGAGGATGTGGGATATCATGCTCCGATTTTACAGGCCTGGGTGAGGGACATCTGTATACTTTACATCAAGCATTGTATGCAGATTCATGTCCAAATACAACAAGTCCTGGAGAATATCTAGACACCGACAGAAAAGGGGTAAGTGACATTCATACCAGTTAAACACCAGGCATGAATATCTCCAATAAGTGAAAATCTAACACACTGCCCCTTGACATTCAAAGATGTTACCATTACTGAATCTCCCAACATCAAAATCATGCGAGTTACCATTGACCACAAACTGAAATTGACTTGCCATATAAACACAATGGCTACAGGAATAGATTAGAGATTGGGGATTTTCCGTCGGATAACTCACCTCATGATTTCCAAAAGCATTTCAATTCAACTTCAAGGCACAGCTCATGAGTGTGATGGGATGCTTCCCCGTAACACTTGCCTGCATGAATGCAGCTCCGACAACACTCAAGAAGCTTGACATCATCCAGGTCAAAGCAGCCGGTTGATTGGTAACTGATTGAAACTGGGGAGTGCAATGAATGTAGCACCATTGAATATCAGAAAGCAGTGTTTAGGTAGTCTCCTTTTGGAAATAGTCATGAGAGAAGAAAGGTCATCGGAGAAGCTGAAGATGATTGGGAATAAGGCACTACACGGAGAGCACTGTAGAGATATCCACAACCCACAAAAGTTCACACTCTCCACCTTCAACTGTTTAATATATACTGCTGCTACTATCCACATGTACTGCAGGAATTTACCAAGGCTCCTTAATAAGCACCTTTCAAACCCATGACACTTCCATTTAGAAGGATAAGAGCAGCAGAAATACAGAAAAACACTCATCACCAGCCAATAAACACCAGCCAGTAAACATCCTGACTTGGAAATATATCATCCTTTGTTCACTGTCACTGGGTGAAAATAGTGGAATTCCTTCCCCAAAGGCATGGTGGGTCTACCTACAGCACATGGGCTGTAGCAGTTCATGAACACAGCTCTCCTCCACCACCTTCTCAAAATCAATTGGGGACAGGCAATAAGTGACATCATGTCCCACGATTGAAATCTAAAATCCCAGTATATTTCCACTACTGACGGTGGGCTAACCAGTTGGGGATTCCCTGCTTTCGCCCCTCATTGTAAATGGCATGTAATCGTAGATGACTATTTAGTGCGCTACATGACTGATTCAGGGGAGGATGACTTGAGGGAAAGCCCCAGTACCATAGTGCCGGAGACTATCTTGGAACAAAAAGAGGGAGGCTGGTAGGCAGATTATAAAGGTGGTTGTAGTGAGGGACTCACCAGCTCTAGTTTGCAGCCGAGATCGTGAATCACATATAGTCTGCTGTCTCTCAGGTAAATAGTTTCAGGAGAGAACAGAATGATCAGATACATGCCTGGAAAGGGAAGGTAAAAACCAGTGGCTGTAGTTCATGTGGGAACAAATGACGTAAGGAGAGACAGCTTGGAGGTCTCGCTGGTCCAATTTCAGGAGATAGAGTGGGGTCTGACATGCAAGATATCCAGGATTGGAATCTGAGGAATACTGCCTTGAGCTTCACTGTTTCTGCAAAGGGAGGTCAGGGAAGCAAATGTCTGCCTTGAAGGACGAAGGAGAAAGAAGTGGTCTAGATCTTTGGGACACTGGGATCAGTTTGGGAAAGGAAAACGTTACTCAGAAGAGATGTGTTTTACTGAACAGAAATGGAAATAATCTGGAGGATGAGAGAGTAAATATTGCAGTAGGAATAGATTTAAACATGTTAGGCAGGTTCACTCATGGGCTTAGTTTTGGAACTATTGTTATGAAGATGTGGGTGCACTATTCCTTCAAGTAAAAGCTAGCAGCGACAGCACCAAGTTCTCAGTAAGACACAATGTAACATGTAATCCAGCTATGGGGGCTACTGGTTGCCTGGAAATGACAAAACAGAATCGAGTTAGTCCAATCAGTTTAAATTATACCCTGAAAAATACCAAATTCCAATCAAATTTGAAATGTATATTGATAATCTTAAGAAAAGGCAATGACACAATCCAATGCTTTAGGGCATAAGACCGGGGAAAAATGAACAGTTAGGAGAAGACCTGCCCCCAGACCAAAAGATGTAGACTGCTAGTCAGAACTCTCTGAGAGATACCTGTGTAGAAAATGAGATTGCACAGAGATAAACCTCAACACTGACCTGGAGAGCCAATCTATTGAGGAATATAAAGAAACGATTCGACCGTTGGCTGTTTTTGAAATTTGAATTTATCTGTAAATCTTAACTGGGGTTTTTGCCGGACTAGTATTGAAGAGGGAAGGTAAAGATAGGTTAGAGAAAGTAGATGTTAATAGTTGTGAGTTAAGTATTCTGTTATAATGTAAGAAATAAAGTTGTTAATTTTTATCTTAAATAGTTCTTGGTGTCTAGAGATTACTGCACAAGATGAAAATTGTCTGTGTTGCTGGTTTAACTTAAGCAGAAGGCTTTACCCCATTTCATAACACTACCAATGAGGGTGAAAGACAGAAGATGGAGAATTGTGTAAACGAATTGAGGAAAGACTTGAATTTTGAAAGTGAACAAAGAAATGGACACCCTCTGATGGACAAAAAATGATATGGTTAAAAGGATAAGGTTAAATATTATGTTTGCAAATAAGTGAGTATTGTAATTAAATCTGGAGACTGGAAGCAGAAATTGCTCTTTGTGGATGTCATATAATGGCATTGACAGAAACTTGGCTTGGCCAGAGAACGGCTGGATACTTAATATCCCAGGTTACTAGGCTTTGAGCAGAAATAGAATGGGTAAATGGGAAGGTGGTCCAACAATCTTCGTTAAGGATAGCAACATTGCCCTTTAACAAGATACAGTCCTTGAATAAGAATCGATAATTTGAGGTGAGAAACAGAATTGAAGGGGTGACCTTGTTTGGAATTTATTGTAGACATTCAAATAGTGGGGAGGAAGTAGAAGAGAGCATGTGTCGGCAGATTATGGAAGTCTGATGAATGCCTAGAGAGTTGATAGCTGGTGATTCCAATTACATAGGGTACACTGGTAAAATGGTACAGTGTGGGGCACAGAAGGGAAGACCTCCTGTAATGTGTGAAGGCGAATTTTCTGGAACAGTACATTTCCAAACCTACCAGGCTGGCAACTGTACTGGATCTAGTCGTCGCAAATGAGGCAGGTCAAGTGGAGAACAGAGTTGGTGATAATTCAGGAAATAAGAAGATTTGTGAAAATGTCAGTTTAAGATCACGGTTTAGAAAAGTGAAGAGTTTAAGGTTCTCAAATTGAACGTGAACTTGAACAATTGAAATTGCATTTCAGTCAATACAGCAATGAATGAAAGATAGGAAATTTTCAAAGGGGAGATAAATATGGTGAGAGCTAGGTACATATCCATCAGAAATAAATACAGCGTATCCAAAGCTAGAATACCCTGGGTGACTTGGGGTCCTGCTGAGCAAATAACGATGGAAAGGGAAGCATTTGATGCAGACTGGACTAATCAAGACAGTAATAGGAATTAGGAAGCGTGCCTCAACTGCTGAAGAGAGGCTAAGGCGAGAATAAGAAAGACTGAGAGGAAGCATGAAGAAAGGATGGTAGGCTGCACTAAAATAAACAGCAAAATGCTCTTCAAGCATTTTATTAGTAAAAGATTATTGAGGATAGAGTGGGGTACATAAGGTGCAAGCAGGGCAAGCTGCTCATTGAAGCAAAACATATCGTAGAGGTAATAAATGAGTATTTTGCTTCTGTCTTTATCAAACAAGAAAATGGTGACAATCGCCCGTTTGAAATTGTAGGTTTTGAGCAAGTAAGCAGTATAATGATAAATAAAGAAGAATTATTCAAAAGGCTGGCAGAATTACCAGTAGAGAAGTCACCAGGCCTGGATGGGATGCATCCTGGATTGCTGAGAGAGATAAGGAAGCATATTGCAAAAATGTTGACAGAAATTTCCCAGGTCTTTCTGAACACAGGATTAATCCTAGGAGTGCGAATGTTTAAGAAAGGAGTAAACAAAAAAAACAGGAAAATACATTGTTGTCATCTTTACATCAGTAGTGCTAAAACTGATGGAGTTCATGATAGAATAAATATACACAGATAGAATCAAGCTAATACTGAACAGTCAGTGCGATTTTTTTCAAAGACAGGTTATGTCCAGCAAATTTAATTGAGTTCTTTGACACTCTAATACAGGCAGTGGATGAGGACAGTGTTGTGGATGCTGTGTATTTGGACTTTCAGAAAGCATTTGATCCTGTGCCATGTGGCAGATTAGAAATATTTGGAATTGATAAGCCCTTGGCAGCAGGTTTCAAAAACTGATTAAATTATTGGATAGGTGCAGATGGACATTCCACAGACTGTAGCAGCATTGGTCAGAATCTGGCTAAATTATAAGAAACAGAAGATAGGTGTAGACGTACATTTCACAGACTGGAGCAGCATTGTTCAAAAGTTGGCTAAGTTAAAAGAAACAGAGGGAAGGTGCAGACAGACCTTTCATAGACTGGGCAGTAGAGCTGAAAGTGCAACGCAGAGAAATGTGAGGCAATTCATTTTCGTAAATGGATCATGAAGAGACAATACAGCCTCAATGGTACAATTTTCAGGTGTACTTCAAGGTTTACGTGCCTGAAGGTGGGCAGGCAAGGTGAAACAGTTGCTAAGGCTTATAGAATCCCTGTGCTTATAAAGGATAGTGTCCAAAAGCAAGGAAAGTGATGCTGCACCTCTCCACATCCTTGGTCAGACCGCATTTGGAATCTTTTGTTCAGTTCGGGGCATCTCATTTAAGCCCTGGACAGAGTGCAATGGAGATTTATTAGCATGACACCAGGAATGAGGGATTTTAGGTACAAGAAAAGATGAGAGAAATTGATCTTATTTTGTTTGGTGCAGACAGCATTTAGAGGAATGATTCCTGAGGTGTTCAAAATTATGAATAACCTTGATGGGCTAAAGAAAGATATTCTGTTTCCACTAGTTGATGTGTCAATAACTAGGGGTCACAACTTCAAGGTTGTCTGCATAGTGAGTGAGGATTGAGATGAGGAAAATCATCTTTGCCCAATTTGTATTGCACTGCCTGAGGGTGGCGGTGGCATATTCCACAGCAGGGTTCACATGACAGCGAAATATGTACATTAAAATTATGAATTGAGAGGGCTATGGAGAGAGGGATAAAGAATGGGTCCATCTGCACTTTGAATATCAATGACTCAGTTTTATTTTTAAACCATTGGCTTACATTTGCCACCTACCAAACTGCTGGACTTTCCAGAATCTACTGAAGTTTAAAAGATGACAATGCTTGAATGCATCATTTCCATGGTCACCTCCTTGATTATCACACAATATAGATTACCATAACCTGAGGATTTATCAGCTTTCAGTTCAATTAATTTCTCCACAACTTCCTTTTGTATGCATTATAAATGTTGTTCAGCTCTGCCTTCTTAATAGAAGTTTCCTTTCATCGCATTTCTCGAAAATTCACAGAATTATCACATTAGATAAGGCCATATGCCCAGCAACACTGCTATTCCACACTGCCATTTTCATTCCTTTCCCTTCACTCCCCTGCGTTCCATTTCTATCCAAGCAATCATCCAATGGTCTGTTGAATGTCTAAGGTGAAATTGCCTGAACCACATTCTCAGGCAGCGCATTCCATATCTGACCTATTTGTGATGTGAAGAAAAATTGTAATCAAGCCTCGTTTTTTTTTTCCAAATCATTTAAAATCTTTCGATCTTTTTCTTCTTGTATCAGTTTCTCTATCCAGGCAGCTCGCAAATTTGAAAACCCGAATGAAATCTCCACTCAGCCTTATTTTCTCCACGGAGAACAGTTCCAACTTCTTCAATCTGTCCTCACCACTGAACTTTCTGATTCCTGGAATCATGCTTGAAATTGATTCTTTCACTAGTCAATGCATTTCCATTTTTTTTCTGGAATGTGGCATCCACAACTATACACAATACTTTACTTGAGATCTAACAACTCTAAAAACTGCATACGTTCAAAAATAGCCTCCTTGTTCTTGCTCTATGTGTCCATATTAATAAAGTCAAGAACACAATGCTGTATTTACTGACCATTGAACCTCTCCTGCCACCTTCAGTAATCTGTGTACACATACACTCAGGCCCCTCCACTCTTGCATTGCTTTAACATTGTACCCACACATTGCATTTTTTTTTTAATGTTCTAATGACCAAAGTACATCATCTCACCATTCTCTGTGTTAAACCTCATTTACTACCTATTATCTCACTCTGCCAACTTGTCAGCATCCTTTTAGAGTTTCAAACTGCTCTCCTCACTGCTAAAACTTCTTAACTTAAGTGCTAAATGCCAATTTTTTAAAGATATCCTTGAATACCATTAATAGACCTAAGTTAAAATGAGGGTCCAAACATTGACGATGTGAGAACCTCAATATAAATCTTCCTTGAGTCTGAAAATATTTATTTACTATTCGCTATTTCCTCTCACGCAAACAAATTTGTATTCCATATTGCTACGATTAACTTAATCCAACTACTATAACTTTCTTCAGAAGTCTGTGGTGTGGCACTGCCAAACGTTTTCGAAATCCATGTTTATTACATCAACAGCATTACCCTCATCAAACGTGTCCATGATCTACTAAAAAAAATCTCCAGCATGATTACCCCTTTAAAAATCCATGCTGATTGTTCTTAATGCACCCTTCGCGTGTGATTACCAATTCTATCCCAAATAACTGTAAGTCAAAGTTTTCCCACCACTGAAGGGTATCCAAGCTGGCCTCTAGTTGCCGGAATTGTCCTGACAACTTTCCTTGAACAAGATTACATGTTTGCAATCTTCCAGTTTACTGGCACTTCATCACTCCAGATCAGACTGAGATATTGTGGCCAGTGCACCTGCCATTTCATTCCTCACGTCCTTTAAAATCCTTGGATGAATCATATCCAGACCCTCTGCTTTGTTAAATTTACCTGTCAACAATAAATCCAAAATTAATGTTGAACACTTCTAGAGGCAAAAAGTCTTCTCCTCCATCTCCATCGTCTGCGCTGCATCTCCCTCTTTGGGAAAAAATGATACAAGGTATCAATTAATACCTCAGTTATGTGTCCATGTAGAAATTCACTTTTTGGTCTGCAATCAGTCATATTCCTATTTTAAGCACTCTCTTACTGTTGATATGCCTATCAAACACTTTGGGATTTCCATTTCCATTCGCTGCTAGTCTTACCTCATAATTCTTCTTTGCTCCTCTTATTGGCTTTGTCACCTATCCCAAAACCTTTGGGATACTCAATTGCACTTTCTGCTTTACACTAGTCACAAATACATTTCCTCTTTCTAATGTCAATTTCTACCATCTTTGTCACCCACAGAGCTCTGGGCTTAATTGGCCAACTTTTTCCATTCAGGGAATTATATAGCAATTGTATCTGCACTTTGAAGCTATCCCATTGTTCAGTTGCATTTTTACCTGCTAACCTGTTATTCCAATCAGTCCTGATGTTCTTGCATTATTAATATCAGTTCTTTGCCAATTGATTTATTCCTTACAGAAGAGAGCACAGTTGGTACGATCAGCACGTTTGCAGATGACACGAAGGTTGGTGGAGTGGCTGAAAGTATAAGGGATTGTTAGAGAATACAGGAGAATATAGATAGATTGGAGAGTTGGACGGAAAATTGGCACATGGTTTTCAAACCAGACTAATGTGAGGTGATGCATTTAGGCAAGCCTAATTCTGGAGCGAAATAAACAATGAATGGAAGATCCTTGGGAAAAGTTGATGGGCAGAGAGATCTGGGAGTGCAGGTCCATTGTACACTGAAGTTTGCTCCACAGGTGGATACAGTGGTCAAGAAGGCATATAGTATGCTTGCATTCATCGGACGGGCTTTTGAGCATAAGAGCTGGCAAATCATGTTAAAATTGTAAAATACAGTCGTTCGGTCGCACTTAGAATACTGTGTGCAGTTCTGGTCACCACATTACCAAAAGAATGTGGACGCTTTGGAGAGGATGCGAAGAAGGTTCACGATGATGTTGCATGATATGGAAGGTGCTAGCTATGAAGAGACGTTGAGTAGGTTAGGATTATTCTCATTAGAAAAAGAAGAGATTAAGGGGGGACCTGATTGAGGTTTATAAGATCATGAATGGTTTAGACAAGTTGGATAGAGACAAGTTTTTTTTTCCCAGGGTGAAGGATTCAATAATGAGAGGTCACGCTTTCAAGGTGAGAGGTGGAAAGTTTAAGGGGGATACACGCGGCAAATACTTCACACAGAGGGTGGTGGGCGTTTGAAACGCGTTGCCAGCAGAGGTGGTTGAGGCAGGCAAGGTAAATTCATTTACGATGCGTCTGGACAAATGTATGTCTAGGTGGAAGCAGAGTGATACTTAATCTTAGCAATTGACCGACAGGTTTAGACAGTACATTTGGATTGACTCAGGCTTGGAGGGCCGAACGGCCTGTTCCTGGGCTGTAAACTTTCTTTGTTCTTTGTTCTATGAAGACAGCCTAAAGTAGCTAATTAGTTTTTCTGCCATTTCCACAATCTCCAGTGTAAACTCTCCTGTTTCAGACTGTAAGATGCCTCCATTTTCGTGTGCTTTTCCTTTTCCTTTATCTTCTTTGAAACTCTGAAAGGACACTTTCATCTTGCTTGTAAGTTTATCCTAAATTGACCGCTTGGTTCTTCTTTTCTGAATTGAAAACCATTTCCAGTTCCCAAGATTTCCACGTTTTCCAGTAACTTTCAATCACTTCACTGTTTATTCCAATGAAGAATTCAATCACCTTATGGTAATCTTTCTTAAGCGTCTTTCATAACACGATTAACGTTACATAAAACCAAATATAGAATGACCTGTTCTGTTTGGTTCCTCAAAATACTGACAGAAAATAATTTCTTGTCCTTAGCTCAGGAATTTATTTGCCACAGAGTTACTCTGAAGTGGTTTGACTGGTCAAAAATAATTCATGATTGCTGTAACATCCTTGTCACATACATAATTAAAAATGACATCCTTAAACCTTACCATTGCTGTTTGGAAGCCCATGAAAAACTGCCACCTATGTTTTCCAGGCCTCGAGTTCTAGCTCACTCTGAATTGCTCTGTATCTCGATTTCTTACACCACAAAACTATTGATGTGACTTCATTTTTCACTAACAAGGCGCATCCTCCTTCTTTCCTTTCTTTCCTTGTGCTTGCTGAAGTTTGAACACCTTTGTACGTCCAGTTACATGTTTGGTCACCCTGCAATCATGTCTCACAATCACATTGTATCCATTTGCAACTATTTGTGCCATGAATTCATGCACCAGTTACAAAGAAAAACGTTGTGCATTCAAATGTATTAACTTTTGATGTGCTCTTTTTGACAATTTTACACAATTTTATGTAGTCAGGCACAGAAACAAAGGGTAGCACCAAAAACGGGCCATCGTACAAAAAATAATGTAGGATCGTTGACATAAGACGAATCTAAATGTACTCTTTCTTAATACATGGGGCATTCACAATAAACAATGCAAATGTTTGCAAATGGGAGCAATACAATTGCTTGAATGGAGGGCTGACTGCAGAGTGACAAAAGATCGAAAATGAGAATTTAAAGCTGATTGATCAGAAAATGGAAAAGTAAATGGAAGAAAGTAGGTGAGGTAGTGTTGCTAGTGGAAGAAGAAATAAGTGCAACGTTGACACAGGACATTGGTTCAGAAAATTTGGAGTTTGAATCATTTGGGGCAGAGCTAAAAACAGGGAGTGGGAAGTATAAATGGAAGCTGTCTGCAGGAACCCAAATGTTGTAGTAAGATGAGTATTGGTATGAAACATAATGTTGGAAATGCAAACTACAGGGATGTTATAGTAAACATAGGTGATTTTAGTCTATATGCAGAGTAGGAAAACCACATTTCAGATTGGTTAGCAAACATTTCTCACGGTGAAAATGTTAGAGATGTTAATAAAGAATGCAATAACATCAATCATTGGTGCTGAAGAGGAGAAGGTCGAGAGCATCAAGTTCCTGGGAGTGATCTGGCCTGGTCCACCCATGTTGACGCAATAGACAAGAAAGCACAACGACATACTTGCTTCATCAATAGGCTAAGGAAATTTGGTATCGCCGCAAGGACGCACTGCGATATTGAACTCTTTATCCGTCAGCTCTGCCACCATACCTACCTTTCCAATCGTATCTCCTACCCAGGCTCCAAGGATGCCTTCTCCTGCCTCCAACCTACTCCAAACACCAGAACAACCTGTTCTGGCCTCTTACCACACCACCCCCAACCAACCTCTTCATCTCCATTGCCATTGTGATATTAACCCTGTCTACCCTCTCACCCACTCCAATCACCTCACAACGTGTAGCCTTCCACTTCCTCCACTTCAGCACAGCCTCTCCATCAAAACAGCTGACAAGGGGATTGCAGTGGTAGTAATGTGCACTGACCTCGACCTCACTGAAGCCATGCAAAAATTCTCTGACATCTCCTCCTACCGCCCCATTGACCACAACCCCACCTCTCATCATTTAGCCAACATATCCAACACCATTCCACAATCTCATCACCACAGGTGATCTCCCTCCATAAGCCTCCACTTTCATGTGACCCAACCACACAGTGCCTGGGTCTATCCCTTGTCAAACATGCAAAAACCTGATTGTTCCTGTCAAAATATTATCTCCGCCTGGTCCTCTTGTATCAACTCTGCCTCCCTTGGTCCAAGAACTCCCCACATATGTTGGGACCACCACCTACACTTTCCATTTACTCCCTGGTTTCCGATTCCCCGACCCAAGCATTATGGACATCCAGTCCCTCTGTCCTCCATCCCACATGGTGAAGGACTAAAAGCCATCCGTATTCTCCTCTCCCTTCGACCCACCCAATTCCCAACCACCAACATCATTATTCTATTACTGGAATTGTTCCTTACTTCAAAATCTTCTGCTATAAATCCTCTCACTTGCTACCAAACGAGTGACTGCATCAATCCCAGCTGTGCCTGTCTCTTCGTAGAATACATGGAACAGTCCCACTTTCCACACCTACACTGACACCATTCCCCAACCTTTTTTTCGCTACATCAACGACTGCACCAGCACTGCTTCGTGCTCCCATGAGGAGCTTGAAGAGTTTATCAGCTATACCAACACCTTCTCCTCCGATCACAACTTTGCCTGGACCATCTCTGACTCCTCCCTCCTCTTCCTGTACCTCTCTGTCTCCAGTAACGAACTCAAAACTGACATCTATTTCAAACACACCAACTCCTACAGCTGCATTGAACATAACTCCTCCCAATCCCCCTCCCGTAAAAAACATGATCCTTTACTCCCAATTCCTAAGTCTCCCCTGTATCTGCTCTTAGAATATCCCAGATGTCTCTTGTTAGGTTCACATTCCCCACCAAACCCCTCTCTGCACCTTCCCCTGCCACCACTTGAGGTATAAAACCTGTGGACACACCTCCCCCTCATGTCTATCCAAGGTCCCAAAGGATCATTCCAAAGCTAGCAGAGAATTACTTGCATACTCCAACCTGTTCTATCGTATCTTCTGCTCTCGATGTGGTTGCCTGTACATCGGAGAGAGTGAGGTCAAGCTCACGGACATGTTCAGGGAATATCTCTGGTCAGTATGCTCCAACCAATCCCACGTTCCGGTGATCATCCACTTCAAATCTCCCTCCCACTCCCCGAAGAACATGTCTATTCTCCTCTGCCTAAACAAGGCTACCCGTAAACTAAAGGAAGTACACCTCACCTTCCAATTCTGGAGCCTACAACCACATGGACATAGCATTGAATCAGCCAGTCTCCAAAGCTCCCCAACGCCTACCCCATCCAAGATCTAACCCTCCAACTCAGATCCACTCACTTGACCTGATCTACCTGTCCATCTTTCTTCCCACCTATCTGCTCCACCTTTCCCATGGACCTATCATTATTACCTCCTATCTTCATCTACCAACCCAGACTTCTCCCGATTTATTTCTCGATCTATTTCGCCCTCCCCAATCCTGACGAAACGTCCTGCTCAAAACATTGACTGTCTTGCTCCTCGGATGCTGCCTGTTCAGCTATGCCTTTTCCAGTTCCATGCTTTATCAACTCTAATAGCTCCAGTATCTACAGTCCTCACTGTCTCTTACGTCCACAAGAATTCTGATGAATTTATATAGCTACACCATCAAAGTATCCTTCCTGGATGCGTCACAGTGTGGTATGGCTACTGTTCTTCTCAAGACCATAAGAAGCAGCAGAGAGTTAAGAACACTGTGTAATTTGTGCAGTGCTGGAATCCATACGATAGGAAAGATGAAAGCACTGGCAAGGGAGCGAAAAGAGTTTTTGAGAGGTTGAGAGGTTCCTTTATGAACAGAGATTGACAGTTTGGGCTTGTTTCCCTCAGAGCACGGTAGACCTGGTTGGTTGAGGGGTGGGGGGCACGACATTATGAGGGGCAGAGATAGGATAGACAGTAAGAAACGTTTTCCCCTGTCAGAATGATCAATGACCATCAAGCACAGATTTAAGGCAAGGGACAGAAGATTTAAACAAGATATGAGGAAAAGCTTTCCCATCCAGTGGACGGTGGGAATCTGGAATTAACTGCCTCTAAGAATGGTGGACGCTGAAACCCTCAAAACATTTAAGTCGTATTTAAACGTGTTTTTGCGATGCCAAGGTATACGCCCAATCCTGAAATCGAGAATTGTGATAGTTAGAATTTTTTTTTATAATTAATGTGGATGAAAAGTGCACATGGACCTTTTTTATACTGTATATATTAATGAATATGATCAGACAGGACCATACTGAATTTTCAGAGTTAGGTCAATTCTTACTCTTTCCATCAGGATTCTATGTTTCACTAGTGAACCTATCGGAGCAAACATGGGAGAAAACTCGCCTGTGATTGAAGAAGTTTGCTCTCACAGTTTTGTTTCATTCTATTTACAGGGTCATCTTTGTTTTGGTTGGTCACTTCAGTGATTGAATTTTCCTTGGCCATTTAGCCTACAGCCAATGCAATTTGAATACAGCCTTCACTTACTTTATATTCGTCTCCAGTGAACTGGTTGGAACCTGTTAACACGGACACGAGGCCTTCTACTCCCGTTTCAATTGCTTGTTCAAGTCTGTCTCGATAGAATTTTGTTAACTGGAACAAATCATAATCATCACAATTTGTCAGGAACACATTGATTGTAGAGTTCGGATCTGAGAATAGAAACAGAAAAAAATAAAACATATCTTTGTGTTTCTACGTAGGTTGGAACAATTCTTCTTGGTACAAATTGTTGAATTCTCTTGTGATCTATATTACTAAACATCTCCTTTAAACTCAGTAAAATTGAGTGGAATCGCAACTGATTTGTGAATCAATTATTTTTTGCCCAGTTTGCCCCATGTCCTGGATAACAACAAATTGTTAAAGGGTGAGTGATTATGATAAGGGATAGCAAGGGTATTAAGAATTAAAGCATATTACCCAAATTATTAAGACTGAATACCACACAGGATAGATATCTGAGAGCAGGAAATGGAAGACTGGTGCGATTGAAAAGTAGATCCTGAACTGATAGCAGAATATGGATTCAATGACTGTAAAACAATTGCTAAGGGTTCACTGACATACTTTAAGGAAAAAAAAAGCAGTCCTTATGCGGTCCCTTTTCATACCCATAGCAACGTGGTTGACTTGTGACTGCAATTAAGATTGGGGAATAAATATTTTTCGTCAGACATGTCCACATCCATGAGCAAATTGCGTAAAGATTGAAAACGTGTCAATGATGGAGTGAATTAAGCAAGTTCGTGAGAGACAAGCTCTACCCAACTGCCCTGGACACGCAATGTCTACATAATATCCTGGTTGCTCCTATTAAATATAAACTCAACTCGTTCCCTTTGTGGATAACAAGAGAAGGGGAATGGAAACACTCTAGTGAGTGACGATTTCATGTATTCTCATTTCCTGACTTTCAAAGTCCAGCAGGCATGTGAATAGAGTGTGGTCAAATACACATGGCTGGCTCTAATGAGTATGGCTTCAATCAACGGTCAAAACGATCACCACACACCAAGAAAAAGCAGGCCACTTGATCAGTTCATCAACATTCTCATCCATTGTAACCAAAACTGGTGCACAATGACAGAGAGTGTACAATCCACTGGGTACACTGCTGAACATCCCCAGAGTTATTTCGACAGCACCATCTAAACCATACGCTCTCTACAATGTAGAACAACAAAGAGAGGAGTCACATGGAGTCAACTAAATACCATATTTTATATCTATTATTGGTAATGTGATTTGTTTGATAAATGATTTTCAGTCCAACTGAATCTGTTTTATTATAAGTATCACTGACATGGAAGAAGAAAGCAAATGCAGAGTAGTCAAATTAAGAGACAACATGAAATACCTGGACGGGTAACTTGTGAGAGGAATAAAACAGCTCATAGAGAGATATTGATAGGTCAAGTGGGTAAGAACTTGCGAGCATAAGAGATACAGTTAGTAAGTTTGCAGATGACACTAACATTTGGAGGTGTAGTGGACAGCGAATAGAGTTACCTCGGATTACAACAGGATCTTCAGAAGATGGGCCAATAAGCTGAGAAGTGGCAGATGGAGTTTTATTCTTATAAATGCGAGGTGCTGCATTTTGGGAAAACAAATCTTAGTAGGACTTATACACTTAATGGTAAGGTCTTTGGGAGTGTTGCTGAACAAAGAGACCTTGGAATGCAGGTTCATATCTCCTTGAAAGTGGAGTCAAAGATAGATAGGATAGTGAAGAAGGCGTTTGGTATGCTTTCTTTTATTGGTCAGAGTATTGAGTCCAGGAGTTGGGCGGTCATGCTGTGGCTCTACGGGACTTTGGTTAGGCCACTGTTGGAATATTGAGTGCAATTCTTGTCTCCTTCCTATCGGAAAGATGTTGTGAAAATTGAAAGGGTTCAGAAAAGATTTACAAGGATGTTGCCAGAGTTGGAGGATTTAAGCGATAGGAAGAGGCTGAACAGGCTGGAGCTGTGTTCCATGGACTGTCGGAGGCTGATGGATGACCTTATCGAGATTGACAAAATCATGAGGGGCATGGGTAGCATAAATAGACAAAGCCTTTCCCCGGGTGTCGGGGAGTCCAGAACTAGAGGACATAGGTTTATGGTGAGAGGGGAAAGATATAAAACAGACCTCAGGAGCAACCTTTTCACACAGAGGGTGGTACGTGTATGGAATGAGCTGCCAGAGGATGTGATGGAGGCTGGCACAACTGCAACATTTAAGAGGCATTTTGATGGGTACATGAATAGGAAGGGTTTGGAGGGATATTGACCGCGTGCTGGCAGGGGGGACTAGATTGGTTTCGGATATCTGGTCAGCATGGACGTGTTGGACTGAAGGGTATGTTTCCATGCTGTACATCTCAATGACTCTTGACTGTCAGAAGTTGGGAAATGGAGTACAATGTGAGAACATGAGAAGTTGTTGATTTTGGACGGGAGAACAGAGTGCTAATCAAATGGAGGAAAGATGCAGCACAGAGAGACTTATGAACATAAAGCTTGCCCAGTGGTGCAGTAGGCAATCAAGAAGACTAATGGAATATTGACCCTTCTTTCAAAGGATTGGGCGGATGAGAATCGGGAAGTTTCACTGCAAGTGTACAGGTTTCCAGTGGTGCGACTTCTGAAGCATGGTGAGATTTCATCCCATTGTTCATGAGGAAATATTACTTCATTAGAGGCAGTTCAGAGAAGGTTCACTGGGATGATCTATGATAAGGAGGGACTATCTTGCGAACAAAGGTTTAAAATATTGGGACTCTGCTCACTGGAGTTTAGACGAATGAGTGATGATCTCATTGAAACATACAGGATTGTGAAGAGACTAGTCAGTTAAATGCTGAGAGGGTGTTTCACCTCATGGGCAGTCAAGGACAAAAGGCGATAGAATCAGAATAAAAAGGATACCAACCTAAGATTTAGATAAGGAAAAATTTATTTTGTCAGAGTGTTGAGTGTCTTTGGAAGTCCTTACCACAGAGAGCTGTGAGGGCATATTTTTGTATATATTTCAGGCTGAAAGAGATTGATTCTGAATGAGTCAGTCAGCCAAGGGTTATGGGGAAATGTCTAGAACGTCGATGTGAGGAATACTGGATCAGCCATGATCCGATTGAATGCTGGAGCAGGCTCGAGAGGCCAAATTGCCTACTCTTGTTCCACTTCATATCGTTTTATGCATGTGGAAGTTCCCTACCAAAGTCACAAAACAGCCTGACTTGTAATTATACAGACCATTCCTTCACTGTCAACAGGTTCAAAGACGGGAACTTCCTCCCTTCAAACAACGTGGGAGCATTGTTATCACTAGATATGCATTGATTCAAGAAAGCAGCTCATTATCCACCTTCTCAATAACAAATGAGGTTGTGCAGTAAGTATAAGCACTGCCAGTACTTGGTTTCGGATATCTGGTCGGCATGGAGGAGTTGGACCGAAGGGTCACCTCCCAAATCCGGATTCAAAAATCTCAAATACTTCCTGTAGTACTGGGCTACAAGCATTTTATCCAAGCATCTCTGCATTTTTCTCACAGTTCACCTTTCTATTGAGGTTTTTAATCATTTAAAAATTTGGAGATATTACATTTACTTAATTCATCCAAACCATTCATATTAACTGTGATAACAGCAGTCCTAGCACTGCTTTTTAAATTCGGTACAACCCTGGTCACAGTTCGCCATTCGAAAAAGGGGTATTTATTCCGACTGCTTCCTGTAGGCCAACCAATTTCCTACCCATCTCAAGATATTGCCCTCAAATCCTATGTGCTTTACTTTTACACACAGACTTCTTATATCCTTGTCAGAATTCACTTGCCTATCTATCTTGCGTCATTAGCAAAGTTAGCTACCATACTTTCAATTCTTTCATCCAAAGCATAAGTAAAAAATTACAGAGCTGAGGTTCCACCACTGACAACTGTGATACATGACTCTTGACATTCTGCCAGCCTGATGCACTCCCATTTATTTCCAGTTTCTGTTCGCCGGCTAGTCTTCTAGCTCTACCAGTATGTTACCCTCAACACCACAAGTTTTTATATTCTGCAATAAAACTTGATATGACAATTATTAAGTCCCTTAGGATATACAACATAGACCATTTCAGCGCAGTACAGGCAATCCGGCCCTCAATGTTGTGCCGACCCTTGGAACCAATCTGAAGCCAATCTATCCTGCACTATTCCATTTTTATCCATATGTCGAGCCAATGGCCATTTAAGCGCCCTTGAATTTGGCGAGTCTGCTACTGTTGCAGGCAGTGTGTTCCATGCACCTACTACTCTCTGAGAAAAGAAACTACCTCTGACATCGCTCCCATATCTATCACCTCTCAATTTAAAGCTAAGTCTTCTCGTGTGAGCCATAACAATCCCAGGAAAAAGGCTCTTCCTGTCTACCCTATCTAACTCTCATCATCTTATAAGTCTCAATTAAGTCATCTCTGAACCTTCTTCTCTCAAACGAAAGCAGTTTAAAGTCACTCAGTCTTTCCTCACAAAACCTTTCCTTCCTATCAAGCACCATCATAGTAAATTTCCTTTGAACTCTCTCCAAAGCTTCTACATCCTTGCTGCAATGCGGTGATCAGAACTGTATGCAATACTCCATTTGCAGCTGCAACAGAGATTTATACAGCTGCAGCATTACCTCGTGGCTCCGAGCCTCAATCCCTCTTGCAATAAAAGCGAACACACTGGATACCTTCTGAACAACTCTCTCAACCTGGTTGGCAACTTTCAGGGATGTATGTACATGGACACTAAGATCTCTTGTTCATCTAAACTACCAGGAATCTTACCATTAGCCCAGTACTCATTATTCCTGTTGCTCCTTCCAAAGTGAATCACCTCACAGTTTTCTGCATTAAACGCCGCTCCCTGAAATTCAAGTATAGTACATTTTCAGGTTTCCTTTAATCTTCAGCACAAGTTACGATCTCAGAAAACTCCAATAAATTAGCTTACGGTGATTTTCCTGCAAAACAAAGGTTGGCTCTGCCTGATTACCTTGGAACGATCCAAATGCTGGATAACAATGTTTTTAATGAAGGTTTCTAACATTTTCCCAATGATGGATGTCAAGCTAAGTGAATAATCGTTTCCTGCTGACATCCATTTTTGAATAAAGGAGTTACTTTGACTATTTTCCAATATAAACAAACTTTTCCAAAACGTGATGAGTTTTAGAAAATTAAATTAACACATTGTTAACTCACTGGATTTCTTAAAAACTCCAGAATAAAACCCATCAAGAGCTAGGAACTTGCCAAATCACAGTTCCAACAATTTGCTCTGGACTGCTTGCCTGGTAATTATACATTTTCTTGTGTTTCTCTCTCTCTGTCAATTCCTGATGTACAGTTATTTCATGCATGCTACTTGTAACCTCTCGACTGAAAACTGAACAGTATTTGTTCAAATCATCTGCCTTTTCTTTATCCTACCTTACAAATTACCCAGACCCATTTTTAAAACCTTTGCAAAGTTATTTCTTATGAATTAACTGAAAAACACGTTTCCTATCTATTTTTAATATTTTTGACCAACTTTTTTCAGATCCACTAATTCAACAATCCCTCCCATTTATCATTTTGTGATTCTTTGCTTTCTGTTGTGTTGTTTCCATATTTCTGACCTGCCACTTTCCACTATTAGATTTTTGTAAAGTTCAATACTAGCTTTTATCTTTTTTTTAGTTCAGCACAGATAGCAGGTCCATCTGATAAAGTACAAATTAGAGATGGCCCAGGGAATCCCTTGTGGGCTCTGACCTGTAAAGCCCCTCACTTGATTCGTCCTGGTGATCGTACTCTTTGGAAGTCTGCAATTAAAAACCTCTTACAGACAATTAGTTTAATTTTCGTCATCCCCTTTATTCTCTAACAACATCACTGTTACAATATAATACTGATGCCTATAAGCTAAACTAACTAGGTTCTAACAACCTAGGAGAGTAGGACACCAGCTCTTCCAGTGCCTCAGCAGGCTATTGCGATGTACTGATACAAAGTGGCTTATTTGATACAAAAGTTTACATAAACGTTGCATGTTCTCAGACAGATAACAGTGGAAGACTATCATTTATAAGGAAGAAAAGTTAATTGACAGGTCTGTGTACGCTTGACCAGTCACTGCTACAGGCCCTACGCCATATATCAGTTGGGAAAACAGACCCAGCCTGCTAGCTAGACAAACTCCTATCATAAAGAGGTACCAGTCTGAGATAATTTGTGAGTTCATAAGGTAACCTTGCACAGCTCGCATGTCTGATATCATTGTTTTAAGAAAGGGATTCTTAGCAAGGTGAGGAAACTTTTGACCATAAAATGGCTTCCCGACAGATTGTGTCAGAATCTCTTCACTTTTAAGGTTGAGAATAATTTTAAGCTGGGAGCAGATTTCTGCCTTTTATCTTAAGCAGAGAATCATTCTGTACCTGAGGCTGAAACGTTACTGCAAAATTGTATTCAAAATGATTAATTAGTCTCGAATTAAACATGCCTTCTTGTCAAGATTGTGATTCAAATTCAAATAAAGCATACGATCTGATTAGTTAGAATTGACAGTGGAGCAGTCTGTAACGTCTGTAGAATAGTCTTCAAGATCAGTAAGTAAGTTAAGGCTTCATCAATATTACCTTTAACAAAGTTTGTATTTAATAACTGACAGTAGCAACACAATATCATCATACAGTCCACAAATGCAATTAAATCCAATGGTTCCTGGATGTTCCAGAGTTTAGAGCATTTAGAAAGAATAGGGAGGGGGAAAAAGAGAAGGGGGTGGAGCACTACTAATCAGAGATAATATGCAATCTACAGAAGCTTCCATTGTCGAGGAACATCTGCTTACCGAGTCAGTGTGGGTGAAAATTAGGAACAGCGAGGGAGCAGTTACCTTGTTAGGGGTTTACTACAGGCTCCCCAATAGCAGCAGGGAGATAGAAGAAAGCATAAGTCGGCAGATTTTGGAAAAATCGAACCAGATTTGTTGTAATGGGTGACTTTAACTTACCCAATATCGATTGGAACCTCCTTGGAGCAGAAAACTGGAATGGAGCTTTTTTTAAGGTGTGTTCAGGAGGGTTTACTAACTCTCCTGAACGAGGACCGACGAGGAGCGAGGCCATTCTAGAATTGATGCTCGGAAACGAGCCGGGGCAGGCATCAGATCTTATGGTGGAAGAGCATTTTGGCGATAGTGACCAAAACTGCCTCACATGTTACATAGCTGTGGAGAAGGAGAGGATTAGACAAAGTGGGAGGATATTTAATTGGGGAAGAGGAAATTTTGATGCAATTAGACATGATTTAGGAAGCATGGACTGGGAGTAATTGTTACATGGTAAAGGTACTATAGACGTGTGGAGACTGTTTAAGGGACAGTTGTTGCGAGGGATGAATAAATACGTCCGTCTGAGACAGGCAAAAATGGGTAAGATAAAGGAACCTTGGATGATGACAATGGTGGAACTTCTCGTGAAAAGGAAGAAGGTAGCTTACATAAAGTGGAGGAAGCTAGGGTCAAGCTCAGCTCTAGACAATAACAGGTAGACGATGAAGGAGCTCGAAATTGGTCTGAGGAGAGCCAGGAGGGGGCAGGAGAAAGGCTTTGCAGAACGAATTAGAGAGAACATAAAGGCATTTTTCACTTATGTGTGGAACAAGAGAATGGTCAAAGAAAGAGATCATGAATAGCATAGGAACCTTGTGCGTGGAGTCTGAGGAGGTAGGGGAAGCCCTAAATGAGGTTTTTGCTTCTGTCTGTACGAAAGAAACAAACTTTGTAATGAATGAAACCTTTGATGAGCAGGTGTGCATGCTGGAATGGATAGAAAAAGAGGAAGCTGATATGCTGAAAATTTTGTCAAACATTAAGATTGACAAGTCGCCAGGGCCGGGCCAAATTTGCCCTCGGCTGCTTTGGGAAAGAGAAATGCAATTGCTTCGCCATTTGTGAAGATCTTTGCATCCTCACTCTCCATTGGAGTCGTACCTGAGGACTGGAGAGAGGCAAATGTAATTGCTCTCTTCAAGAAAGGAAATAGGGAAAACCCCGGCAATTACAGACCGGTAAGTCTCACGTCTGTCGTCTGCAAGATGTTGGAAAGGATTCCGAGGGATTGGATTTATGACTATTTGAAAAAGCATGGCTTGATTGAATGCAGTCAACACGGCTTTGTGAGGGGTAGGTCATGTCTCACAAACCTTATCGAGTTCTTTGAGGGTGTGACAGAAAAGTTGATGAGGGTCGAGCTGTGGATGTGGTGTATATGGACTTCAGCAAGGCATTTGATCAGGTTCCCCATGGTCGGCTCATTCAGAAGGTCAGGAGGAATGGGATACAGGAGAACGTAGCTGTCCGGATACAGAATTGGCTGGCCAACAGAAGACAACGAGTGGTAGTAGTAGGAAAACATTCTGCCTGAAAATTCAGTGGTGAGTTGTGTTCCACAGGACTCTGTCCTTGGGCCTCTACTGTTTGTAATTTTTATTATTGACTTGGATGAGGGGATTGAAGAATGGGTCAGCAAATTTGGAGACGACACAAAGGCTGGAGGTGTCGTGGACAGGATGCAGAGATGGGCTGAGAGGTGTCAGATGAAGGTAAACATGGATAAATGCGAGGTGATGCATTTTGGAAGTTCGAATTTGAAAGTTGAGTGCAGGATTAAGGATAGGATTCTTGGCAATGTGGAGCAACAGAGGGATCTTGGTGTGCAGGTACATACATTCCTTAAAATGGCCACCCAAGTGGACATGGTTGTTAAGAAATCATATGGTGTTTTGGCTTTCATTAACAGGGGGATTGAGTTTAACAGTCGTGAGATATTTTTGCAGCTGTATAAATTTTTGGTTAGACCGCATTTGGAATTCTGCATTTGGTTCTGGTCGCCATATTATAGGAAAGATGAGGATGCTTACGAGAGGGTTCAGAGGAGGTTTACCAGGATGCTGCCCGGACTGGAGGGCTTATCTTATTAAGAGAGGTTGACTGAGCTCGAACGTTTTTGATTGGAGAAAAGAATGAAAGAGGGCCGAATTGAGCTGTACAAGATAATGAGAGGCATAGATAGAGTCGATAGGCAGTCTATTTCTCAGGGCAGAAATGCTAGCACGAGGGGTTATAGTCTTAAGCTGGTTGGAGGAAAGTATAGAGGGAATGTCAGCAGCGGGTTCTTTACGCAGAGAGTTGTGAGAGCATGGAATGCGTTGCCAGCAGCAGTTGTGGAAACAAGGTAATTGGGGACAGTTAAGAAACTGCTAGACATGCATATGGTCACAGAAATTTGAGGGTGCATACATGAGGATCAATGGCCGGCACAAAATCGTGGAGTGAAGGGCCTGTTCTGTGCTGTACTGTACTATGTTCTATGTGCAATCTATAGCAGATCAGCACGAAGAGTTAATTTTCTTCTGACTTGAACAGCCTCACCACTAAAATGGTCTCTCTCGCTCTCCCTCGCGTACTTTTGAAGTCTCAAGTCACGGTTTTGTAACAGCAAAGGTTTTATTTCTCTGTGTCTTCCCCGTTTGCAAGGGGTAATAATAATCCATTATGGTTGGCAGCATCTGATGGTTAATTACAAAGTTTCGCTTCAGTGTCAGAATTTAACATTGTCATTAATTTCACAAGGGAACGGCTGTGAATTTAATGACTTCGCACCCTGCTCACACAGATTCACCGATGCAAAGGCAAATGTTCTTAATTGCCTTACAACATCCTGTTATCTCACTTAGTGAGCACAGGTGTCCCTTTCTTCTGCATTCCTTAAGTTCTCCCATTTTCCGAGCCTTCCTGCCTGTCTATTTCCTAGTGCAACAAACCGACCTACTTCCACACAGCTACCTGGATAACACCTCCACCCACCCTGCCTCCTGGAAAAACGTCACCCCATATTCCCAATTCCTTCCCCTCTGCCGCATCTGTTCCGAGCAAGACCAATTCCAGTAGCGAACAACGTAAATGGCCTCCTTCTTCAAAGACTGCAATTTCCCCTCCGGCGTGGTCGACGATGTTCTCCACCGCATCTCCTCCACTTTCCGCTCCTCTGCCCTTGAACCCTGCCCCTCCAATCGCCACCAGGACAGAACGCCATTGGTCCTCACCTTCCACCCCACCAACCTTTGGATACATCGTAACATCCTCCGTCATTTCCGTCATCTCCAAATAGACCCCACCACCAGTGATATATTTCCCTCCACACCCCTTTCAGCGTTCGGGAGAGACTACTCCCTCTGTGACTCCCTCGTCAGCTCCACACTCCTCACCAACACAATCTAAACTCCCGGCACCTTCCCCTGGAACCGGAAGAATTGCAAAACTTGCGCCCACACCACCCCCTCACCTTCCTCCAAGCCCGAATGGATCCTTCCATATCCATCGCAAATTCACCTGCACCTTCACACACATCAATCACTGTATCCTCTGCACCTGATGTGGTCTCCTCTACATTGGGGAGACAGACCGCCTACTTGTGGTACTTTTCAGGGAACACCTCTGGGACATCCGCACCAACCAACCCAACCGCCCCGAGGCTGAACACTTTAACTCCCACTCCCACTCCGCCAAGGACATGCAGGTCTTTGGCCTCCTCCATCGCCAGACCCTGGCCACACGACGCCTGGAGGAAGAGCGCCTCACCTTCCACCTAGGAACACTCCAAACACACGGGATGAATGTAGATTTCTCCAACGTCCTCATTTCCCCTCCCACCACCTTATATCAACCCCCGGATTCAGCATCGCCCTCTTGACCTGCAATATTCTTCCCGACCTCTCCGCCCCGACCTCCTCTCTGGCCTTTCACCCTCACCCTCATCTCCTTTTACCTATTATATTCCCAGCGCCCATCCCCCAAATTCCCTTCGCAGTACATTTCACCTCAGTCCGCTTGGCACACCAGCCTTAATCCTGAAGAAGGGCTTATGCCCGAATCGTCGATTTTCCTGCTCCTCGGATGCTGCCTGGCCTGCTGTGTTTTTCCAGCACCACACTTTTCAACTCTGGTCTCCAGCATCTGCTGTCCTCACTTTCTCCTATTTTCTAGTGCAGTAACTGCGTTATATAATTCAGCATTACCATTTGGTCTTAATGTAAAAAAACAGGCTTTAAGGCTATCGTCTTTCTCACATAACCAGAAATCCTACTTATCGGAATGTATTTGTCTTGCCCTTTATAAAATATTCCCTTAAATGTTTGCCACTGCATCTCCACTGACCCATGCCTTATCTGAATTGCAGTCCACCTGTGAGAGTTTTGCTTTGTTGCCTCAAAATTGCCCTTGATTTATCATTAAAAAAAACAGTTGAGCTACACCCAAACCTTTCTCCATTAAACTGCATGAAAAATGCAATCATATTAACGTCACTGCCACCTAGAACGCTTTCATTATGAGGTTAGTCATGAAGTTTATTCAATTAGTCAAAACCAGATTTAATAATAGTCTGCTCTCTGGTGCAAAACATGCTGGTCTAAGAAATGGCCCTGAAAACAATCAATTAATTCATTTAGACACTTCTTCCTCTTTTTCTCCCAGCCTATATGGAGATTAAAATCCCCCATGATAATTGTTGCAGCCTTTTCATAAGGTCAAATTATTTTTTGCTTCATGCCCTGTCCCCTCATAGGGTTACTGGTAGCGGCCCTGTACACAACTCCCACATGTGAGCTCTTGCCTTTAAAATCCCTTATCACCACCCAGACGACTTCTGTCTCATGGTTTTCTGAATTCTAGGTAACCCCTCTCCATTGTGCTCATATTATCTTGAATTCACTCCCCCACCCTTTCCGAGCTACTTGTCCATCATAAATAAAGGATTCCCTTCAGTATTCACATCCCAGTCTGGTAACCCGACAGCCACAATGGCTAGTGGATTGGACATAGCACAATCCAAACTTTAATACGAATTCATTTGCTTTGTTTCAATTCTTACATGCATGCCTCAGTTTTTTTTTGTTTTAAGTTATTTTATTACTTTTGTATCCTCTCATGTTATCTGCTGATTTGGCCTTAGATCTGCAACCTTCATCCCTTGCTGTCATTTTCTGTTGGTCATTTTCTACATTAAATTCTTCCTATGTTGCATTTTCCCCATTCGTCAATCACTACAACTTCTCAAATTTGGACTTATAGAACACAAAACATAGAACAGTACAGCATTGTGCAGGCCCTTCGGCCCACGATGTTGCACTGAGCATTTCTTTTAATTTAAGATCAACCTAATCTACACTCCCCGCAATTTATTGTCGTCCATGTGCTTGTCCAGCAGTCGCTTAAATGCCACTAATGTCTCTACTATCACTGCTGGCAGTACATTCCATGCATCCTGTCTGAGTAAAGAACCTACCTTTATCATCTCCCCTTTACCTTCCTCCAATCACCTTAAAATTATGACCCCTCTCAACAACCATTCTGCCCTGGGAAAACACTCTGGCTGTCTACTCTATCTATGCCTGTAAATACCTAGCCCACCTTTATCAAGTCACCTCTCTTCTTTCCTCTCTCCATTGTGAAAAGCCCAAGCTTAGTCAACGTCTCTTCATAATAACAATCCTCCAGTCCAGGCAGCATCTTTGTCAATCTCCTCTGAACCCACTCTAATGCATCTACATTCCTTCCTATGCTGAAGAATCCAGAATTGGATACAACATTCCAAGTGTGGTCCAACCAGGGTTTTATAGAGTTACAGTAAAATCGCAGGGCTCAAACTCAATCCCACTGTTAATGAAACTCAAAAAAACGTTGCGCCTTCTTAACAACCCGATTAATTTGGGTGACAGCTTTGAGAGATCAATATACATGGACCCCTAGATCCTGCTGCTACTCCACACTGCTAAGAAATCTATCCTTAATTATTTATCTCTTTATTCAGCATTCAAATGAGACATTCCAAAATGAATCACTTCATATTTATCCAGGTTGAACTCTATCTGCAAGTTCTCAGCCGAGCTCTGCATCCTCTCAATGTTTGAAGCCTGGAACAGCCCTCGACACTATTTACAACACCACAACAGAGACAAAAAAGGAACAAAGAAAATTTACAGCCCAGGAACAGTCCTTTCGGCCCTCCAAGCCTGAGCCCATCAAAAGTACTGTCTAAACCTGTCAGTAAATTCCTAACCATACGTTTCCCTCAGCTCCCCACCTACTCATGCATCTGTCCAGATGCTTCTTAAATGAATTTCCTGTGCCTGCGTCTACTAGCTCTTCTGACAACGCACTCCAAACGCCCACCATCTTCTGTGTGAAATACTTGCCACGTGTATCCCCCTTAAACTTTCCACCTCTCACTTTGAAAGCATGACCTCTCCTTATTGAATCCTTCACCCTGGCACAAAGCTTTCCTCTATCCACAATGTCTCTCCCCTTCATGATGTTTTAAACCTCAATCAGGTGCCCCCTCAATCTCATATTTTCTAGTGACAATAAGCCTAACCTTCTCAACTTCTCTTCATTTTTAACACCTTCCATGCCAAGCAACATTCTCGTAAACCTTCTCTGCACTCTCTCCAAACCGTCCACATTCTTTTGGTAATGTGGCGACCATAACTATACATTGTATTCTAAATGCGGCCGAACCAACGTCTTGTACAATTTTAACATGACTTGCCAGGTCTTATACTCAATACACCGTTCGATGAAGACAAGCATACTATATGTCTTCTTGACCACTCTATCCACCTGTGCAGCAACCTTCAGGGTAAAGCAGACGAGCACTTCCAGATCTCCCTGTCCATCAACTTTTCCCGAGGCTCTTCCATTCATTGTAGAATTCGCTCTAGAATTAGACTTGCCTAAATGCATCACCTCACTTTGGTGTGAATTGAAAGCCATCTGTCCCTTTTCCGCCCCACTCTCCAGTCTATATATGTCCTCCAGTATTCTTTGACATTCCCTCATGTTTTCTGCCACTCTACCAATCTTTGTGTCATCTGCAAACTTTCTGATCATGTCAACAGTGCCCTCTTCCATATCATTTATGCATATTACAAACAACAGTGGCCCCAGTACTGACCCCTGTGGAACACCACTTGTCACCTTTCTCCATTTTGAGAAACTCCCTTCAACTATTACTCTGTCTCCTGTTGCTCTACCAGTTCTTTAGCCATCTAGCCAGAACACGCTGCATACCATGTGACTTCACTTTCTCCATTAGTCTACAAGGGGAAACATTATCAAACACCTCACTAAAGTCCACATATATGACAGGAACAGCCCTTCCTTTCTCGAACAACCTGGTCACTTCCTCGAGGAACTCTGTCAAGTTTGTAAGGCATGAACTACCCCCCCCCCCACACACACACACACACAAAACCATGTGGACGATCGCCGATAAGCTCATTTCTTTCCAAATATAAATAGATCATATCCCTCGGGACCTTCTCCAGCAATTTCACAACCACCAATGTCAGCCTCACTGGTCTGTAGTTACCCGGAATACCTCTACAAACCTTTTTGTACAGGGGGACAACATGAGCAATCTTCCAGTCCTCTGGCACCTCACTTGCATTTAAGGATGCCACAAAGATATCTGACAGGGCCCCAGTTATTTTCTCTCTCGCCTCCCTCTGCAACGTGGAATAGATCCCATCCGGTCCTGGCGATTTGTCCCCCTTAATAACTTCCAGCATACCCAATAAATCTTCCCTACATGTGCCAACGTGATCCAAACTAGTCAAACCTCTACCTCTAATCTCAAAGTTCATTATGTTCCTCTCCTAAGTGAACACTGATGCAAAGTAATCATTCAGAATCTCACCCATTCTCTCAGGTTCGGCACATAGCCATCCCTCATTATCTTTTAGTGGACCCATCCTTTCTCTAGTTTCCCACTTGCTTCTTAAATAAGAATAAAATGCCTTGGGATTTTCCTTAATTCTGCTAGCTAAAATTATTTCATGACCCCTTTTAGTCAGCTTGATTCGTTAATAAAGACTTGTCCTACTCTTCTGATATTCCTCCACGGCCCGTTCTATTCTCAGCAGCCTAGACCTTATGTACGCTTCCCTTTTCCTCTTGGCTAGTCGTCCAATTTCTCCTGTCATCCACGGTTCACGAACCATGCCATTCATATCCTTTGCCTTTAACGGGACGTGCCTATCCTCCGCTATCTTTCACCTTTCTTTGATGCCTCCCCCATCTCAAATGTGGACATCCCTTCAAATAGCTATTCCCAATCCACAGTTCCCAAATCCTGCCTAATTTTGATATAATTGGACTTGGCCCAGTTTAGCAGCGTTCCCTTGGGACCACTCTCTTCCTTATCTACGAGTATTGTAAAACTTACAGAACTGTGGTCACTGTTCCCAAAGAAATCACCCCACCGCAACTTTTACCACTTGTCCTGGCTCGTTCCCCAGTTCGAGATCCAATATGGCGCCTTCTCTTGTCGGACTATTGACATACTGCTCTGGATAACTCTCCTGGACGGTTCATACAAATTCTACTCGATCCAGATCTATGATGATAATGTATCCCAGTCAATGTTGGGAAAATTAAAATCTCCCATCACCACTACCTTATTGCCTCTACATCTACTCATAATCTGTTTACCTATTTGTTCTTCTGTCTCACGCTCACTGTTGGGAGGTCTGTAATACAGCCAAAACAATGTAACTGCACCCTTCTTATTTCCCACCCATGACACCTCACTACCCAAAACGGCTATGGTGTCCTCCTTTAGCACAGTCGTGATATCGTCCCAGACCAGCAATGCAACTCCACCCCTTCTTTTACTTCCCTCTCTGTTTTGCCTGAAACGTCTACATCTTGGAATATTCAGTTGCCAATCATCGTGCCCTTCCTTTAGCCAAGTCTCTGTGATGGCAATAATGTCATCCTCCCAGACATCAATCCAAGCCCAAAGTTCAGCTGCCTTACACACGACACTCCTTGCATTAAGGTCGATGCATTTCAGGGCCGAGTCCTTTTGCTCTCACCTGCTCTCTGCCTATTCATCACTTTATTAGTCCTGTCTTCATAATTTTTACAGTCTGCAGTCTCCACCTCGCTGCGTACTTGTTTTAGCTTCTGGTTCCCAATACCCTGCCACATTAGTTTAAAACTTCCCCAACAACAGTAGGAAAATCTCCCCCAAGGACATTGGTTTCAGTCTGGTTCAGATGTAGACCGACACTTTTTGTAATAGTCCTACCTTCCCCAGAAACTGTCACAATGTCCAACAAATCTGAACTCCACCCTCCTTTCCCATCTCTCAAGCCACGTCTTCCTCCTGTCTTTTTTTTTATTTCTACACAGGCTAGTACGTGGCACTGGGAGTAATCCCTACATCACTACCTTTGAGGTCCACTCGTTTAACTTCCCTCATCGCTCCCTGAATTCTTCTTTAGGACATCATTTCGCTTTCTATTTATACCGTTGGTGACTATACGCACCAAGACAACTGGCTGCTCACCCTCCCCTTTTAGAATGCCCTGCAGCTGATCAGTGTCATCGTTGACCCGAGCACCTGGAAGGCAACATACCATGCGGGAGTCCCGATTTTGGTCACAGAACCGTCTATCTACTCCTCTCACAATAGAATCCTCTATGACTAATGCCTTACGAGTTATTTTTCCACCCTTCTGAGCAGCAGTGCCCGCCACGATGCCATGATCTTGACAACTGCTGCCCTCACCTGCTGAGTGACCTCCCCCAACAGTATCCAAGTTAGTATACCTGCTTTGGAGACAGATGACTGGAGTGGACACCTGCACTGCCTTCCTACTCTTTTTCCGTCTTTTGGTCACCCATTCGCTGACTCTCTCAGCAATCCTAACCTGCAGTGTGAGCAATTCACTAAAGCTGCCTTCCACGACCTCTTCAACATCGCGGATGCTCCACAATAAATTCATCCACACTCCTGAGCCGTCATGCGGTCAAACAACAGCTGCAGCTGGTCTCACTTCTTGCAAGTGTAAGAGTCAGGAACGTCAGACACGTCCTTCAGCTCCCACATCACGGCAAGAGTCACATGCCACCTTTCTGAGATTCCCTGCCATTGGTCGCTTAGCTTTGTATGAACGAGCTACTGTCCAAATATAAATCATTCCCTTAACTTCCTGGCAGTTTCACTTCTCCTTTTCTCCTCGCTGCGATGGCAAAATGGAGGCCCGACTCCTGAGGCAAGTCCCTTTTCAGGGTGGAAAACTCACCCTTGCCAGCAGCTCTCGCTTCATTCCTCCTTCCCTCCTTGCCTCTCTGGCAAAATGGAGGCTCGACTCACGATATAAGTCCTTTTTTATGTGGGAAATCTCACCCTGCCAGGCAACCCTCGCTTCTCCCCTCACTGCTCTAGCAAAATGTAATTGGCATACTTACTAACCCACCCTTCTACTTTTTTTTTCCAAGTCACTTATTGAAATGAGAAAGAGCAGAGGCCCAAGAACAGATCTCTGGCTGACACCACTGGTCACTGACCTCCAGGCGGAATACTTTCCATCCATTATCACTCAGCCTTTTGGCCAGCCAATTCTGTGTCCAGACAGCCAAATTTCTCTGGAAACGCACAGAAGAACGGCTCATGCCCAAAACGTCAATTCTCCTGCTCCTTGGATGCTGCCTGACCTGCTGCGCTTTTCCAGCAACACATTTTCAGCTCTGATCTCCAGCATCTGTAGTCCTCACTTTCTCCTAGCCAAATTTCGCCGGATGCCATACCTCCTAAATCTCTGATTTGAGTCTCCTTATCAAATATCTTGCTGAAATCCATATATACCATATTTACTGCTCGACCTTCATCAACTTGTCTCGTCACATTCTCGAAGAACACAATAAGGCTGGTGAGGAATGACCAGGCCCTCACAAAGCCATGCTGACAAAGTATCTCCAAATAGTCATCAATCCAATCTCTCAGGATCCTTTCCAATGCCTTGCTTAACTCAGTCATAAGACTGACTGGTCTAGCGATTCCAAGGGACTTCCCTATTCACTTTCTTGAAGAGAGGAACAACATTCACCTCCCTCCAATCATCCGGTGCTATTCCTGTGGAGACTGAGGATGCAAATATCATCATCAGAGGCACAGCAATCTTATTCCTCGCTTCGCCTGGTAACCTTGGTCAGGAGCTGGGCACTTATCTCTCCCGATGCTTACCAGAATTTCCAGCACATCCATTTCATTAATATCAATCTGTTCAAGCCTATTAACCTGGTCCAAAGTGTTCTCACTATCCACAAGACGCCTCCCTCTGGTGAATACTGAAAAATCATTTAGGGGCTCCTCTACCTCTTCAGAATCCAGACACAAGTTCCCTCCACTATCGCTCATCGACCCAAATCTCTCTCTGATCATTTTGTTATTCCTCACGTAAGTGTAGAATGCTTTGGATTTTCGTTAATCATCCTGCCAATTATTTTTACCCCTTGCTAGCTCTCCTCAGTCCATTTAAATGTTCACTCTTAGCTACCCTGTAATTATCTAAAACTGTGCTAGATCCTTGCTTCCTCAACCTGAAGTAAGCTTCCTTCTTCTCTTGACAAGAAGCTCCTCTTCTTTTGTCTTCAAGGCGCCTCCACCTAACCATTGCTTGTTTGTCTGAGTGGGACACTTATCCAATACTTGCAACAAGTGGTCCTGAAATAGCATCCACATTTCTGATGTGCATTTCCGAAGAACAAATGTCCCCATTTTATATTCCACAGCTGCTGTATAATAGTAGTATAATTTTCCCTCCCCCAAATAAGTACATTTTCAAAGTGTCTATTGCTATCCTTCTCCATGGCTATGGTAATGATGAGCCAGTTGGGGTCATTGTCAATGAAAATCCTCTCCCACCAAGAGATCTCATTGCCTAGCACCAAATCCAATATTGCTGACCCCCCAACCGGTCTGTCGACATATTGAGTCAGGAATCCTTTCTGGACACACCTGATGAACTCGGTTCCACCCGGACCATCTTCAGTAGAGAGGTTCCAATTAATAATGGGAAGTTGAATTTACCCAGAACAACAACTCTGTTCCATCTGCACCGCTCCAAGATCTGCTATTCAATCTGTTCTTCCATCTGTCTGCTACTATTGGGAAGATCTGTAGAAAACACCCAATAACGTGACTGCTCCTTTCCTGTTATTGGCGTCCACCCCAACTGACCATATGCTCCCAGTGTCTCTCTAAAGCCGCCCATGTTTGTGTATGATATATATTTGATTTCCATTGTTTTAATCCCAAACTGTTAATGATTTCCTGGAAATCTTAAGATATAGAATTAAAACCTTGATCAGATTTTACCTCATCCAATTGTACTCAATTAGCAGTCCATAAAACGAACAAAAATATAACTGCCCAGTGGGCAGTTTTAGTTCATTCAGCCTCTTTAACTTGTTAAAGTCATAGTCACAGAGCTGAACTTCAAGGAAACACACACACTTCGGTCCAACTCGTCCATGACGACCAGATATCGCAACCCCCAAGACAGCATGTGAACCATACCCCTCCAAACCCTTCCTATTCATATACCCATCCAGATACATTTTAAATATTGCCATTGTACTAGCCTCTACCACTTCCTCTGGCAGCTCACTCCATACACGTACCACCTTCCACGTGAAAACGTTGTCCCAATGGTCTATCTTTCCCCTCTCACCCTGAACCTATGCACTCTCGTCCTGGACTTCCTCACTCCAGGGAAAATACTTTGTCTATTTATCCTATCCATGCCCTTCATGGTTTTGTAAAACTCTATAAGGTCACCCCTCAACTTCTGATGCTCCAGGGAAAACAGCCCCAGCCTATTCAATGTCTCCCTACTGCTCAAATCCTCCAAACGTGGCAATATCCTTGTAAATCTTTTCCGAACTCCTTTCAAATTTAACAGCAAGTTTCCAATAGGAAGGAGACCAGGATTGCACGCAATATACCAACAGTGGCCTAACCAATGTCCTGTGCAGCCGCAACATGACCTCCCAGCTTCGTACTCAAAATTACTCCGACCAATAAAGAAAAACATACCAAACACCTTCTTCGCTATCCTATCTACCTCTGACTCCACTTTCAAGGAGCTATGAACCTGCATTCCTAGATCTCTTTTGTCAGCAACATTCCCTAGGACCTTACCATTAACTGCATAAATCCTGCTAAGGTTTGCTTTCTTAGAACACAGAACCTCACATTTATCTAAATTAAACTCCATCTGTCACTTCTCAGCCCATTGGCCCATATGATCAAGATTCCACTTTAATCTGAGGTAACCTTCTTCGCTGTCCACTGTATCTACAATTTGGGTGTTAACTGAAAACTTACTAACTACATCGCTTATGTCCACCATTCAAACAGATTTGTGACCTAATGCCATACACATCCCTTTTGCCCATATACCTTAATACTTTGATTAAGAAAAATTGACTGATTTCAAATTTAAGATTAACAACTGACTCAGCATGCATTATCAATGCTTTTGAAAGACACTTCCAAATAGCTATCTCTTTTATGTAGAAGTGAACAGTCTTTTCATAATTCGCAGACAACACTCTTGACATCGATAATTCCACAAAAAGTGGAAGTAGTTTATCGTTATTACGTTTTTGGTTTCTGTTGATATGTTGAAAGCTTTTAATCGATCGTCCTTAACCTTCAAAGTTTTCGACAGTTAAGCGTCAATCACATTGCTGTGGTCTGGAATCACATGTAGGAAAAACCAGGAAATTACAGTAGTTTTTTTCCATAAACAATACGAGTAAACCAGTTGGGTTTTCTGACAATCAACAATGTTTTTATGATCATTATTAGACTCTGAATTCCAGATTTTTTGTTTAGTTGGGTTCAAATTCCACCATCTTCCTTGCGGGACTTGAAATCAAATCCCCAAAAACATGGGTCTCTTGATTGACACACCAGCAATTGTAGCACAGGCCATCACTTCACCAGGCCTGAATATCAAGCAGAAAACCCCTTTAGTAGTGCGTTATCTGAAAGGTACGATGCAGTGGTGGACAAAATGCTCATGAACGTTGGCATAAATTATCATCTGCAGTGGTGAGAGCTTTACCTGCTAAGAAACCATTGTACATGCTGGGAGGGTATAATCCAAATAATTTATATTTTGCTAAGGATCCTAAATGTTCCATCAGTACTGACAAACTCCCAACTTAGCAAGGATTGCAAGAAGTTTTGCTTTAAAGAATTTGAACACACTGTGCTAGCAGAAAGGCTACCAGGAAAGCCAAAGTCTTTGATAGAATTCAGCATATACTGTACAGGAGCTGGTCATGTCCCTGGAAAAGTCTGTTAGACTATACAATTTGGCACATGTCGGACTGCTCTCCTTGTGTGCCAGCACCGTCAAGCACCAGGTTTTAGTTCAGTTGGGTTAAACCGTCTTGTGAACCTACCTGTGTCCATTTTCATTTGAACCTCCTCCCCACCTGAGCCTTCAGCCACAATAGTTACGGTTGACCTAGATTCTGGTACACTGTAATAAATAAAGTAAGATTAGACAGAATTACTAAAAATGAAAAGGGAGAACGCTGCCTTGTTAAATATCAACCATTTTTGGCAATGCTTACACCAACAAATCAATCCTCCACTCATATTAATACACTAACCCAGCTTAAGATATTTTAACTTAATTATTTACCTTTTGTGTGGCACCTTATAGAATCCCTTTGGAAAATCCTAGTGTACAACATCCATAGGTACCCTTATCTCCCTGATTAGTCACACCACACAAAAAAAAGTAATTTATAAAACATGGTTTCTTTTTGTTGAACCACAGTGACATATTCTACTAAGACTACACTTTTCAAAAATGCATTAAGATTTCCGGATATAATAGATTCTAGCATTTCGCTGAAGTCAAGCTCTCTGCCTACAGGTTTCATGTTCTCTTTTTCGCTGGTTTCTTGTGTTGCCCCGTTCCATTTGTTAAGTTGAAATTTTCTAAAGCTAATCCAGACTCAAGAAAAGTAAGGAAAATCATGACCACTATTTCTGCATTTGTATCATTGATAACCCACTGGAATTGACAATAAAAACTCTCATTTCAAGGGCAACAAATATTGACTGAGCCGGAAACTCGTACAAACCAGCATCAAATAAAAAATGTTCCCTAATTTTATCTAGAAAATTCTTTCTATTCTTAATATATTGTTTGTTCATTCTTTTTCGTCCATTGACGTCTTCTGGGAAGGATTCATTCAATGTATCCATCATTATCTTATGCTCAAAACTGATCCTTTCACTGCCTCAAAAAACCTGACATTTCCCGAATGAATCACAGATTGATCTTTCTGCTCAGTTTGTGTTCTAAGCGAATACATGAAAGAGAAGATAATATTTTAAATGTATCAAGCTGTTTACTCATCATATCTTTAGGTTAGTTACATTATCAGTTTTATTCAGTTCTCATTTAATCTCGACATCATTGGGACGACATTTATTTCTTTGTTCTTATTTAAAATTGAGAATTCTTATTTGGGAATGGATTATGCCACCTTGTGTTGTGGTGTCATTCTACTTCAGCATTGCGTCACCGTGACCAAAGACATCATATAATCCCTGCAATGTAGAAACAAGCCATTTGGCCCAAAAAGCCCTTCTTGAATCTCTGAAGAGCATCCCACTCTCTCCCATCCCAATCTTGCATTTCCGGTGCCTTTTGCATCGAACCTAGACATAGAATCATTGAGTCATGCATGTGTACAGCAATGAAACAGACCCTTCAGTCCAATTCGTCCATGCTGAGCAATCCACCTAACTTGCAAATTTTTGGAATGGGGGAGGAAACCGAATGCCCGGCTGAAAACCATGCAGACACAGGGAGAACATGCAAAATACACTCAGATCGCCGCCCGAGGTTGAGATGGAGCCCTTGTTGCTGGTATTTAAGGCAACCATGCAAACGACTGAGCTACTCTGAAAGTGACTGACCGTTGGGCTACAAACTGCAATTGTCAGATAATCATGAAACTGTGTTTAACATTCACAAACCAACAAGACTCCATAGCTTGTGGGCAAAGGCTAGCTCATCTTAGATAGTTTTCCCTGCATCATGTGAATTGACAGCAAGTAACTTCCTAGTTTAGAGTCAAAAATCACACAACTCCAGCTTACAGGCCAACAAGTTGCCACGTGATTTTTGATTACATCCAAGCCAGTGCAACACCTGCAACTCCATTTCTTACTTTAGTCTTGCACTTGATTCGTCAGACACATTTTAATAATCAGAATTAAATGGTGAAAGAGTCCACAGACGCCAAATAAATAGTGTCTTGTCAATTGGTACTAGTCTGCCAGAAAATAAAGTTATGTTTGTGGTCAAATGTTATGATACAAAAACAACCATGTAATAGTGTTATGAAACAGAAAATGACCTGAGTTCACAGTTAGCTACAGAGCCTTATACTGTATTACTGTTCTCACCTTGACCGCCTCACCATTTTCTAAATACTTTGTCAATTATGTGTCTAAAGCTTCCTTCCCCAGCTTTCAAACTTGCCCAAGTTCAATAGAATCAGTATATTAAGCACATTAAACAATTTTTTTTTACCTTTTATAAATCTCGATCTATGGGAGCCCTTTGATTCGGAAAGATTATATCTAGTTTACATTCTCAAAGTCCTGTACTGATGAATCTACTGTTATTATACAGTCATAGAGTCGTTGAGATGGGCAACACACAAACAGACCCTTCAGTTCAATTCATTAATTCCGACGAGGTATCCAAACATATTCTATTTCCATTTGCCAGCAGGAGTATTACATTCTTCCAAACCCTTCCTATTCAAATACCCATCCAGATGCCTTTTAAATGTTGTAATTGTACCAGATTTCAGCACTTCCTCTGGCAGCTCAATCCATACACGCGCCACTCTCTGTGTCAAAAAGTTGGCTATTTTGTATCTTTCCCCTCTAACCCTAAACTGATGCCCTCTACGTCTTGACTTCCTATGGAAAAAAAAACTGTGTTCATTTATTTTATCAATTCCCTCATGATTTTATGAACATGTATAGGGTCACCCCGCAGCCCTCGGCACTCAAGTGAAAATAGTCCTAGTCTATTCCGCCTCTCCCTATAGCACAAATCCTCCAACCCTGGAAACATCCTTGTGAATCTTTTCTGAATCCTTTCAAGTTTCACAACATCCTTCCGATAGCAAGGAGACCAGAATTACATGGGACATTTTAAGAGTGGCTGAACCAATGTCCTGTATAGCCACAACATGAATTCCCAACTCCTATCAGGTAGCCAGCACTATCCGAAAATAGAGAATTCCCCCGAGACCTTGCTTAAGCTGAAAATGGCACAAAGCGAAGATGCATGATTTATATGGGGAAACGTATCACTGTTTTTCATATCAGCAAAAATCCTCTTCAGATCTGAGAAAACAGGTTTGAATGCAGGAAAAGCGAAATTGCATAAAGCGAACAATCAAAAGCAGGGAATACCAGTACTTGATACTCTGACTAATAAAAGAAAGCTTAGCAAACGTCTTTACTATCCTATCTACTTGCAACTCTACTTTCACGGAGCTATGCACCTGCACTCCAAGGTCTCTTTATTCAGTAACACTCACTAAGACCTCCCTATTAAGCGTACAAGTCCGGCTATGATTTGCTTTTCCAAAATGCAGCGCCTCACTTTGATCTAAATTAAATTCGACCTGCCACTTCTCATTCCAATGGCCCATTTGATCAAGATCACATTGTACTCGAGTCATCTTCGTTGTCCACTACACCTGCAATTTTGGTGTCATCTGCAAACTTACTTAGCATACCTCCCATATACACATTCAAATCATTTATCTAAATGATGAAAAGTAGAGAACCCAGCACCGATTCTTGTGGCACTCCACTGGTCACAGGCCTCCTGTCTGAAAAAAGAACCCTCCACCACTACCCTCTGTCTTCTACCTTCGAGCCAGTTCTGTAAACAAATGGCTAGTTCTGTCTGTATTCCGTGAGATCTAACCTTGCGAATCGGTCAGTCATAAGGAACTTTGTCAAACGCCTTATTGAAGTCCATACTGTTCATGTCCTCCACTCTTCCCTAATCAATCCTCTTTGTTACTTCTTCAAAAAAACATAATCAAGTTTGTGAGACATTATTTCCTAAACGCAAAGTCATGTTGACTATATCTAATCAGTCCTTGCCTTTCCAAATACAAGCAAATCCTGTCCCTCAGGATTTTCTCCAACAGCTTACGCACCACTGATATCAAGCTCACCAGTCTATCGTTCCCTAGCTTTTCCTTACCACCTTTCTTCAATAGTTGACACCACATTATCCAATATCTAGTCTTCCGGCACCTCACCTGTGACTAGCAATGATACAAAATTCTAACTATCTCAGCAAGAAACCGAACAATCACTTCCCTAGCTTCCGACAGTGTTCCTGATAAGGCCCTGGCGATTTATCTATTTTTATACGTTTCAAGTCATCGAGCACATTCTCCTTTGTAATATGGACATTTTCCAAGATGTCACCATGTATTACCCCATTTTCTGTTTATTTCTTGTCCTTCTCCACAGTAAACGCAAATGCAAAACGCAAGTTTAATATCTCTCCCGTCTTCTGCGGCTGCTTGCAAAGGCTGTCTTTTGATCTTTGAGTAGCTCTGTTCTCCTCTTAGTTACTCTTTTGTCTTTGGTATTTGCAAAAATCCTTTGGACTCTCCTTAATTATGTTTGCCAAAACTATCTCATGTCCCCTTCTTGCTCTCCCGATTTCCCTCTTATGTGTACTCTTACATATACACTTCTTAGTAATCAATTGATCTCTCCTGTCTATACCTGACACATGCTTCCTTTTGTTCCTTAAACAAAAGCACAAATTCTCCAGTCATCCAGAATTCCCCACCAACCAGCCTTTCCTTTCACCAGAACAGGTGAAAGGACTCTCATTATCACATTTTAAAGGGTTCCCATTTGCTTGCCGTCCTTTTCCTGCAAACATCTGCACCTAATCAGCTTTTGAAAGTTCTTGTCTAATACCGTCAAAATTAGTCTTCCTCCAATGTAGAACTTCAACTTTTAGATCTGGTCTATCCTTTTCCATCATTATTTAAAAACTAATCTAATTATTGTCGCTAGCCTCCAAGTAATCCCCCACTGGCACCTCAGTCGCGTGCCCTGTCTTAGTTCCCAAGAGTAGGTCATGGTTATCACCATCTCCAGTAGGATTATCCACAGAGTGAATCAGAAAATGTCCTTGCACACACGAAACAAATTCTTATTTTTCTAAATCCTTAATACTATAGTAGTCCCAGTCTATGTTAAAATCCTCTACCACAACCACCCTTTCATTCTTACGGATAACTGAGATCTCCTTACAAATTTGTTTCTCAATTAGAGGGTCTATAATCCAATCCCAATAAGGTGATCATCCCTTTCTTATTTCTCAGTTCCACCCACACAACTTCCCTGGATGTACTGACAGGAATATTCTCCTTCAGTACTGTTGTAATGTGATCCCTTAACAGAAATTACATCTCCACTCCTCTCTTGACACCTTTCTATCCTTCCTGTGGCTTTTGTATCCTGGAACATTAAGCTGCCAGTCCTGCCCATCTTGAAACACGGCTCTGTAATTGCTATGATATCCCAGTCAAATGTTCCTAACCATTCCCTGAGCCCATCTGCCTTCCCTGTTAAGTCTCTTGCATTGAAGTAAATGTAGTTTAATTTATCAATCGTACCTCGTTTTCTGCTTTGTCCCTGCCTGCCTGACTGTTTCACTCGCTCCTTTTCCCAACTGTACCAGTCTCAGATTTAAAAATCACATAACACTAGCTCCTTCATCAGGTGATTGTAGCTCCAAAAGCTAGTGTGCTTCCAATTAAACCTGTTGGACTATAACCTGGTGTTGTGTGATTTTTAACTTTGTACACCCCAGTCCAACACCGGCAACTCCAAATCAGTCTCAGATTGATCTCTTTCCTCACTCTCTCCCTGGAACACAACGCCCCATATTACGAGTTTAAATCCTCCCAAAAAGCTCTAGGAAATCTCCCTGCAAGTATATTAGTCCCTTTCCAATTCAGGTGCAATTCGTCCTTCTTGTCCAAGTCACTTATACCCCAGAAGAGATTCTAATGATGCAATAATGTGAACCCTTCTCCCATGCACCAGCTCCTTAGCCACACATTCATCTGCTCTGTCCTCCTACTCCTACGCTCACTAGCTTAAAGCACCAGCTTTCATTCAGATATTACTACCCTCAATGACCTCCTGTTTTAAAATCCTACCCAACTATCTATATTCTTCCTTAGAATCTTATCCTTTATCTTATGATGTCTTTGGTTCTAATGTGTACAATGATCTCCAGCTGGCCCCCATTTTCTTTGAGAGCATTCTGCACCCTCTCTGAAACAGCCTTGATCCTGGCATCAGGGAGGCACCACACCATTCTGATTCTTCGCTGCTGGCTGCAGAAACGTCCATCTGTGCTTCTGACCAGGGAGTCCCCGAACACAGTCGATCACTTGGAACCGGATGTACCTCAAGTTACATTAGAGCAAGTCTTGGTATTAGAAACCTGACTGTCCATGCTTCATTCCTCTGACAAGTCTATCACCACCTACGTTTTCCAAAACAGCATACTTGTTTGAAATGGAGATCGCCACAGAAGACTCCTGCACTACCTGTTCACCTCTTCTACTTTCCTGGAGTTAACCAATTTTCCTGACTGTATCTGCGGCTCTTCTCCTTTCCACCAATAGCCATGCATCATCGTCTCTAGCTCTTGTTCAATTTCTCATTGCCTCCAAATGTCACTCAAACCGACCTATACGATTTGACAGGATTCGCAACCAAAGACACTTCGTGCAGACATAATAAAGAGTAATATGAAAACTCTTCCTAAACTCTTACATCCGACAAGATGAGCACATCACTCTCCTCAAGACCAGCTTTGATACTTCGCAACCGGCAGACACAAAGAACAGAACTGTCGTTTTCCTCTAACTATCAGCGCTCCTGTCTAACTTACTACTTATGGTATATATTTTAAAAGTTTAATCAAAAGGCAGATTTCAATAAATATATAATCAAGAAAGAACCCACTCTACTCACTACTGCAGACATACAGCAAAGTTAGGGGTTAAAAACTATCTATCTATCTATCTATCTATCTATCTATCTATCTATATATATATATATATATATGTAGAAATACACACACACCAGCTCTTCTGCTGTGAGATCTCCCACACAGGTTTCTCCGAGGTTAGCTTGGATTTCGCTGTTTGTTCATTTTCCCTGTATGTACTCTGATGTGCAGAGATACGTGAATTCAAACAGCAAAGGCAGTAGCTGTGCAGACTAACTGCTGTGTCAGTTAGCAGTGTAGATTTCTTTCTCACTCTCCCTGACTGACAGTGTGGTCAATGTCTTTTGTCTGTCTTTCTCCCCTTTAAAAGTGCCACTGTTTTGAACTTTCCCCCAAAAGTTTCAAAGCGATCCAATAGTATATAAAACAGTAATTGCTACTTTTGGAATTTGAGGAGATCACCTCCAACACCTAAAATATCTCCAAAAAGAACATCTTTTACAGCCACAATGTTTTTTTCATCCTCCATCTTAGATTAACCAGAATTCTTCATTCAAAATCCGTTTCCCTCCAGATGGATAATTTTTCTCACCCTGTTGTTCACTTTGGATGTAGCTTATGACTGGAGAGAAAACATAACGAAATAGTGTGAACAGGAATCTTGATTTTGTCATATACCTAAGCCTGTGACCCCTACAAGCACAAATTAAATGAAAAGGTTACAATTACGCCCTGTCTCATACAATGTTTGAACTTGGAGGAGGGGGTTTCATTCTCCCCAGGTTGTAAAGATTTAGAGCGATATGGGAAAAAAAAGCAGCCATATGGGACTTGTTCATTTCAGGAAACCTGGTCTGGAAGGACAAGCTGTGTCGAAGGGCCTCTTTCCGTGCTGCAAAGTTTCTTATTCATTTTAACCTGACCAGAATAAAGTAAGCAGGAGTAGGAGCAGGCTAACTGCTCTGCTATTCAATAAGATCATAGTTGATTTTTTTCGTAGACTTAGCTCCACTTAGTCACACGCTCACTCAAGCCCTAATTCCTTTCCTGTTCAAAAATATATCTTTGCCTCAAAAACATTCAATGGCGTAGCCATAACTAATTCACTGGGCGGGGGAGTTTCACACATTCACAATCCTTTGAGCGCAAAAGTTCCTTCTCAATTCATTCCTAAATCTGAACCCTCTTATTTTGAGGCTATGCCTCCTGATTTTCGTTTCATCTACCAGTGGAAACAACCTCATTGCTCCTATCTTATCTATTCCCTTCATGACTTTAGATGTCTCTGTAAGATTCCTCCCTCATTCTTCTAAATTCCAATGAGTTCAGTCCCTGTTTACTTAATTTCTCCTCATAAGCCAACCCATTCAGTTCTAGAATCAGCCCAGTCAACCTCCTCTCTACTCCTTCCACTGCTAGTAAGTCGTTTCCCAAGTAAGGAGACCAAAACCGGACACAGTACTCCAGGTGTGGTCTCACCAGCTCCCTAAACGGCTGCAGCATAACCTCCCTACTTTTAAATTCCATCCTCGAGCAACGAATGACAATATTCCAATGGCCTTTTAATTGCTGTACCTGCAATACAACTTTTTATGATTCATGCACAAGTACACCCAAGTCCCTCTGCACGGCAGCTTGCTGCAATTTTTCTGTTTTGCTGTTATTACTAACAAAATGGTTGATCTCACATTTCCCAACATTGTACGCGATCTGCCAGACACTAGCCCACTCACTTAACCTATCTCCATCCGTCTTCAGACTTTTAGTGTCCTCTGCCAACTTTGCTCCACCACTGCAAAGCCATGAGAGATGCCAAGAGGCAGGAGCAGACCAAGTTAGAGAACCAAACTAAGCACACGGACACCTGTGGCAAGTCCTACACGACATCCCAGGTTACAAGCTGAAGCAGAGCAAAATAACAGACAAAAACACATCCCTTCCTGATGTTTGCAATACATGCTATGCTAAGTTTGAGCAGAATTCCAATGGCACAGTGATGTCTGCCCTGACATCTCTGCCCCAGAGACACTTGTTCCCTTGGTCACCGCTGCAGATGTCAGTTCGGTCTTCCTGGGAGAAAGAAAGATTGCAGATGTTGGAGATCAGAGTCGAAAAGTGTGTTGTTGGAAAAGCAAAACAGGTCAGGCAGGATTCGAGGAGCAGGAGAGCCCATGCTTCAGGAGCAATGAAGGGCTTATGCCCAAAACGTCGATTCTCCGGCTCCTCAGACACTGTCTGACCTGCTGTGCTATTCCATAGTCTTCGTGAGAATCAATCCAAGGAGAGCAACGGGTTCAGACAGTGTCCGTGGCTGAGCACTCAACTAGCGGAGCTATTCACTGACATCTTTAACCTCAACCTGCTACCATGTGGACCTCCCACCTGATTCAAGTAGACCACCGTTATCCCAATACCAAAGAATGTACAGGCAATGTGCCTCAACACCTCCCACCCAGCGGCTGTGACCTCAATAATCATGAAGTGCTTTGAGGGGCTGATCACGGCCACATCAACTCCAACCTCACAGCCAGCTCGATCTCCTGCAATTTGCCGACCGACATAACAGATGCACAGCAGGTGCCATATCCCTCGCTCTATCTCTGGAATATCTGGACAACAAGGTCATCGACTTCAGTCTCCTATGTTTCGACTACAGCTCTGCCTTCCACAACATTATCCCCTCCAGGCTGATCTCAAAACTCCAAGAGCTATGTCTCAGCTCCACCCTCTTTAGCGAGATCCTTAGCTTCCTGACCACAGACCAAAATCAGCGAAGAAAGACAGTAGCATCTCCTCGACGATAATCCTCAACGCTGGCACCACGCAAGGATGCGCACTCAGCTCCCTACTGCACTCCCATGACTGTGTGGCCAAATTTTATATGAATGCCATCTCCGCTGTTACTGATGACACCCTCGTTGTAGGCCAGATATCAAAAAATGATGAGTCAGAATACAGGAAACAGAGAAAATGCTTGGTGTCACAGTACAATGATACCTTTCTCTCTCTCAGTGTCAGAAAAACAACAGTATCGATCATTGACTCATGAAGAATGGAAGGAAGCCTCTATGTACTTCTGTGGAGCTTCAGTGGAGAGTGTCCAGGTCCGAGTAATGATGATAACCAATAAAGATGTGATGGTCCAGAAAGCACAAAATTGCCACTTCTTCCAAAGGTGACTTCAGAACTTCAGCATGTCTATAAGAAATGGCTGTTTCCCCAGTAAATCCAAGAAATTTAGAATAACTTGTAAATCCAGATAGCTTCAAAGCACATGGTGTTAATTAATATAATGAAGAACAATTTTTACCATCCAACAGCGATAGCACCAATCACAGAATTCTTATATTTGGAAGAAAAAGGAATGCCGAGGTTCTGAAACAATCAAAAAGATTATAATGTTGATGAAACATTCAAAATTTCACCACCTACATTTTCACATGTTTATGTTATTTTAGAGAAAATGCATTAAGGTGCTGTTGCATGCTTTACTCCCAAATAAGTTCCAAAAACACGATAAATTAATTGAAATTGTTCTAGAAATATAGCCTGAATGCCACCCTGACATGATCAACTGTGACTTTGAATTGAACATCGCATAGCAAGGCACAATATTCCATGAAATTAAAGAAATTCAGGGAATTTTATGGGTTATATTTCCTTCTTTTTTAGAAATATTGAGGAACCACGGTTAGGAGTGGACTAATCACAGACTAAATACAATTGATACACAAATAACTACAAAATACTAGAAACTACACATTAAATAATTATACTATTATGTTGATTTTCTTTGATGACTAGTTATCTCAATAATAATTACAAACTACTGGAAACTAGCCATTTAATCATTCCACTATTAAGTTTATTTTTTGTTGATGACCACCATATAGCTGCGCAAAAATGGTTCTGCACCTAAGTGGGTCTGCTGCACCAAACAGGCCGCACCAAATTGCTCACGCCAAAATGGCTGCGCTGAATGGTCCCAATCCGGAAAACAGCGAAGTTGTCAATATGTAGACAAGCTTTGACCTGCAGGCCACCACTGCCAGGAATAGTCGCCCATCTCAGGCTGGCATCCTTCCCAATGGACTGAGCAAAAGATGAATAATGTGTTGCTGGCAATCACAGTAGGACAGGCAGCATCCAAGGAGCAGGAGAATCTATGTTTCTGGCATACGCCCTTCTTCAGGAATGAGGAAGTTGTGCCAAGCAGGTTAAAATAAAACGTGGGGAGGTGGGACTAGGGGGAGGGTCATTGGGAGGTGGAAGGAGGATTAGGTGAGGGCGATAGGCCAGAGAGGGAGTGGGGGCGGAGAGGTCGGGAAGAAGATTGCAGGTGAAGAAGGCCGTGCTGAGTCCGAGGGTTGGGGCTGAGATAAGGTATGGGGAGGGAAAATGGCGAAGCTGGATAAATCTGCATTCATCCCTTGTGGCTGGAGGGTTCCTAGGCGCAAGATGAGGCGGTGTTCCTCCTGGCGACGTGTTGCCTTGTTCTGGCCTTGAAGGCCGAATAGGGCCTGCATGTCCTCGGCGGAGTGGGTGGGGGAGTTAAAGTGTTCAACCACGGGGTGATTGAGTTGGTTGTTGTGGGTGTCCCAGAGGTGTTCTCTGAAACGTTCTGCAAGTATGCGGCCTGTCTCCCCAACGAAGAGGAGGCTACAACGGGTGCAGCGGATGTAGTAAATGATGTGTGTGGTGGTGCAGGTGAATTTGTGACGGATCTGGAAAGATCCCTTGCGGCATTGGAGAGAAGTGAGTGCGGAGGTGTGGGTGCAAGTTTTGCATTTCTTGCGGTTGGAGTGGAAGATTCCGGGAATGGAGATTGGGTTGGTGGGGTGTGTGGACCTCACGAGGGAGTTGTCTTTCCGGAAAGCTGAATTGCAGGTCTGTGAGAGTGTTGTCCTGAGCTGGGGCAGGGCTGACTTAAGGGATGGTAGGTAGCGGCGCATGGCTGCGAGCATGGAGTGGAGGATTCGGAGGGAGGTCTGTTGTTGGTGGCTTAGGATTTGTTCTAGGTACTGGTTGTCCTGGTCGGATCCAAATTTTGTTGGTCTGAACGTAGTCCAGAGTCCATGCGGGGTCAGTCGGTTCCACAGGCAGGTGCTGTGGAAGGAGATGAGGCTGTGGTGTCGTGTCTGTTTGAGTAAGTGGCTGAAGAGCTTCAGAGCAGAGGAGATGACCTCAGTGAGAGAGTGCAATGAGAGAGGGACTCACTGAAATCCTTGTAGAGGGAGGAAGAGAGCTTCTTCAAGGAAGGAATCCTTGCAAGAGGGTTCACAGTCAGTTAAAATCAACTTGGAGAAAGTGAGGACTGCAGAGGCTGGAGATCAGAGCAGAAAAATGCGTTGCTGGAAAAGCACAGCAGGTTAGGCAGAATCCAAGGAGCAGGAGAATCGACGAATCAGGCATAAGCACTTCTTCAGGAATGAGGAAGTTGTGCCAAGCACGCTAAGATAAAAGGTAGGGAGGAGGGACTTGGGGGAGGTGTGTTGTGAATGCAATAGTTGGAAGGAGGTGAAGGTGAGGGTGATAGGCCGGAGAGGATGTGGGGACGGAAAGGTCGACAAGAATATTGAAGGTCAAGAAGGCGGTGCTGAGTCCGAGGGTTAGGACTGAGATAAGGTGGGGGAAGGGGAAATGAGGAAGCTGGAGAAATCTGCATTCATTCCTTGTGGTTGGAGAGTTTCTAGGCGGAAGATGAGTCGCTCTTCCTCGTGTTTCCATGATCTGGCGATGGAGGAGGCCAAGGACCTGCATGTTCTTGGTGGAGTGGGAGGGGGATTTAAAGTGTTCAGCCACGGGGCGATTCGTTTGGTTGGTGCGGGTGGCCCAGTGGTGTTCTCTGAAACGTTCTGCAAGTATGCAGCCTGTCTCCCCAATGTAGAGGAGGCCTCCCTCTTAACACTTCCAATTCATAAATCAATCCTGATCGTTTTCACATGTTGCAAATATACCAGCCTCCACCACTTCCTCTGGCAGCTCATTGCACTCTCCTCTGTGTGAACTGTCGTCCAGTAGTTCCCTCATAAATCTTTCGTGTCTCACCTTAAACCTATGCCCTCTAGTTTTGTACTCGCCGAACCTGGAAGAGGACCTTGGACATTCACCCAATCTATGCCCCTCATGATTTTATAAACTTCTATAACTTCAACCTCCAATGCTCCTGGGAAAACAACTCCAACCTGTTCAGCTTCGCCCTGGATCTCTAACCCATCCTTGTAAATCTTGTCTGAAACCTTCCAGGTTTTACAACCTTTCTATAGCAGGGATACAAAAATTGCATGCAATATTCCAAAAGTGACCAACTAATGTCCTTGACAGCTGCAACGTGACCTCCCAACTCCTATAATCAACGCACTGACCAAAAAACGGCAGCGTACCAAAACCCTTCTTCACTATCCTAGCTCCCTGAGACTCCACATTTAAGGAATTGCACTCCAAGGTCTCTTTGTTCAGTAACACACGCCAGGAATTTATCATTAAGTGTAAATGTCCTGCTCTGGTTTAGATCTCCAAAATGCAACACATTACATTTATCTAAATTAACGACTTGCCCACTACCAATGTCAGACGTACTAGTTTATAGTTATTAGGCTTTTCCTTACAACGTTTTTAAATAGTGGCCCTACATCAGCCAATCTCCAGTCTTCCGGCACTTGATCTGTAGCTATTGATGGTACATATATCTCAGCAAGGGGCCCAGAAATCACTGCCCTAGCTTCTTACAAACTTTTAGGTTAAACCTATTCACGACCCAGGGAATTGTCCACTAATATGCATTTAAGACACCCAGCACCGCATCCTTTGTAAGCAGACATTTTTCAAGATGATGCTATTTATTTCCCCACATTTTATATCGCCCATGTCCTTCTCCACAGTTAAATATCATGCAACACAAGTTTATAGTCCAACAGGTTTATTTAGAAGTACAAGCTTTTGCAGAGCTCGTCCTTTGTCAGGTAACTAGTGGGGCAGGATCAGAGGCCACAGAATTTATAGTAAAAGATAAAGTCTGATATAACCGATGCAATGTGTATCTACATCTTCTCCACAGTAAACAATGATGAAATACATTCACTTAGTATCTCCCCCATTTCCTGCATTTCCACACATAAGCAGCCATGCTGATCTTTAAGGTGCCTTATTCTCACCCCAATTGCCTTTTTGTCCTTCATGTCTTTTTAAATTCCTTTGGATTCTCCTTAACCCGATTAGCCAAAGCACTCTAATGAAGAACTGTTTTGTGATGATTCGTTGCAGTTATTCAGAGCTAACGAATCTATATTTTTACACCAAGACAAAAATAACAAAGTCTTTAGTTTTAAAGGAGAACTATTGGGCTTGAAATGTTAACTCTTGTTTTTTTCTGCAGTTAGGGCTGGAAATGTGAAATTTCTCTAGTATTTTCCTAGCGTCGATGAGAAATGTTTACACAAACTGATGTCAGCAATGACACCCACAACCCATGAACGAACACATAAGCGAAAACAATTGCAGTGTATAGAGAATGTGATTATATTCTGAAGTTTGACTCTGAAATTAAATCGCTCAAAGTTAATCTCTCATAATGAACTTCTTTTTGTTCAGTCTAACATAATCTGGATGCAGTCATGTATCAATACAGTTGAACATTTAAGGGATGTTTATACATTAAACTAGAGCAAAGGAAAACTATTGTTATTTTCTCTTCCTTACCTTCTGCTGTGGCTCGTTGTGCTGGTTTCAGAGTCTGCACAAATTGACCTCATGGATTTTATCAGTTAATGAATAACTCTTACAAAGTAAGTTAGGTTCATTACACAATCATAAAAGAATGAAAATCAGCATGATCATCATATCAGTTCCCATCGTGATCTCCAGTGTAGGAGACAGTCTTATTCAGATATATTTAATTTGATGAATGAATAATATTTTTCCTACAAAAGTCATGTAAATACTTACAAAACCGTTGACCATTTGAGATCAACAGTTCCAACCGTGGCTATGAAGACAGCACAGAGAAACTGTGTTTTGTAGCTGGAATCAAAGTCATGTCCACAGTTCGATTTCTTCATGCATTACATGAGCTGGTTTTTTTTAAAGGAACCAAGCAACCAATGACAAATGCATTTACAATTTTATTTGGATCAAATGTTAGGGAAGGACAGAATATATGGCAAGATAAATTTTTTACTTTTAGGAATAACATTTCTTGTCAAACATGAGTTGTTTCTTCAACTGTCTTGATGCCTGCGTCTATTAATAACCACTTTATCCAGGATTAGGAGCTGACCTGTCAGATAGTCCTTTGAATTTCCCTGCTCCCCTACACCACTCAGGAGTTTGCAGATGAAGAGCAACGAAAGAACAACGGAAGGTTTATCGAGTAAACTGAAAAGGGCGTGATGTCGCCCACACATGGTCCACTGGCTCCACAGCTCTGCAAAAGTAACAACTGGGCTGGGAGTCTGTGAGCCACCATAATCGATGATTGCTGCAGGCAATATTATCCACCTCATGTCCTCAATGCAAAGTAGAAGATATTTTTAAAGGAAGGCTGCTAAAGCTCTGGAGAGAGTTCAAAGGAGATTTACTAAAATTATAACAGGAATGAAGCATCTTAGATATGAGGAAAAGTTAGAGAAATTGATCTTATTTTCCTTGAAGCAGAAAAGAATTAGATGTGACCTTATTGAGGTGTGTAAAATTTATAACAGTTTTGACAGGGTAAAGAAGGTTATTAATTTTTCATTGTTTCTTATGCCAGTATCTAGGCGACACAAGTACAATCGTCAGTGAGAGAGCTAGGAGTGAAATGAGGGGAAACTTGTTTACTCAGAAAGTTGTTAGGATTTGGAATGTGCTGCCTGGGATAGTATTGAAGGCAGATTCCTTCGGTGGTTTCAAAGGAGTGTTAAATATGTACTGACAGGGGTGAATTTAGAGGGCTACATAGATGGGACAGGAGAATGGGACCAGCTGGGTTGCTCTTCCAGGTGTTTATATGGACATGATGAGTTGAAGTCCTCCTTCTGTACTGTAACTCTCCAAGTGCAGTTTAAATTCAATCATTCCAAGATCGCTGAGTTACCTTAATGCAGACTTGATGGGCTAAGGGGCCTTTATCAGTACTGTAGACCTCTATGATTCTTCCTTGATAATGGTGTACCGATGGCACGTTAGTTGGCATAGGCCCAGGCAGATTCCCTGAGCAGAGAGCTTCAAATCTCGAAAATACAGTTGATGGAATTTATGTTCTGTTGATAGGGCTGGAACCTATAGCTACTCTATGAAATGATGACCAATATCCTCTCAGTGACTGATAAGAACCCCATCTGACTCATTAATGCCCCTTCAGGAAGGAAATCTGTTCTAAATCTGATTCGAGGACCGTGAGAAATATGGCAACTTCGTTCAGCAAGCCAGGTAGTTCAGAAATGCCCAAATCCCATGAATGAATTAAGATGAAAACAATGGATTTTTTTTCTTCCGAGAACTGGGGTCAGCTAACATGACATAGTATATCTGCACAGAATGCTGGGCAGTTTTTTTTCAATTATTAAAGGGATGAGAGTGTCACCAGCTGGGCCAGCATTTGTTGCCCATCCCAAAATTACCCAGAGGGCAACTAAGATTAAACCACGTTATTGTTGTTCTGGAGTAGTACAGACCAGGCAAGGATGGCAGATCTCACTCCCCCAGAGGACATGAGTAAACAAGATGTGATTATTTCCTGACAATTGACAATGAATTCATGGTTATCATTTGACTTTCAAATTCAGATAAATTGGTGATTACGGGAATTAGCAAAGGAGCAGGAGTTATCATTTGCATTTTTTTTTCTAAAATAAACATGCTTTACAAAACATGATTAAATCGCAGGGTAGTTGTTTGGCGAGTTTCCAAGGATCAGTTATATTACAATATAATATACCATTTGGTGTTATGGTTAATCAGTCATATGTAACTTATAATTATTCTGTCAAGACAAAATGACCAAGTACTTCATTAGAACAATTAAAGATAGGAGGACAGTTTATGCGTCATGACTGCAGTGTGTGGGTGTTCTTGGAAACCACTCCGATCCAGGGTGAATGCATCTGCAGTAGGTACTGATGACCAGAAACACTTCAGTGCAGAGTTTATGAGCTGAAGCTCCAAGTACAGACTCTGCGACACATCTGGGTGGGAGTAAAACCTGGATATTTTATGTAAGGAGGCAACTGAATTCCTTAGGAACACTTTTGGAATCTGAGTTGCTAAGTGTGCTGGGACATGTGAATGCGACACTAATTCATGGAGGTAAGGAGGACACCAAATGGCAAGAAGTTCAATCTTTTCAAATATTTGACATATTTCGGGTGATCTCCGATTGCTCAAATGATAGAGGGGGCTAGGGTAAAATATTGATATTGGTATTGCAGGCAAGGATGGCATTCAAGTCATGGCTAGGTGGTGTGGGGGGTGGGGTAATGAAAAGGAAAATATAAATACATTGTTGCTCAGGATTGACAATGGTCTCTTCATCAAAGAAGTGAGAATCAGTGAATCTGTTTTCCTTACCAGGTATCCGAGTTTGGGATACCTGCTCAACATTGAAAATGAAGTTGAATAGGAAGACATGGTGGTTGGATCGAATCATGGTTGTCCATGCAGGTACCAACTACATAGATAGGACAAATAAAGAGTTGCTACATTGTCAGTATAATGAACAAGGCACGAAATCAAGAAGCAAAACCAGAAAGTAATGATAATTTCGCAAAACAGCAAGTTGAAATCGGTAACTAAAACGAAAAATAATTTTTGCTTAAAAAAATTGTACAAACGTGTCTTCAGGCTACTGAGGCAATTGGAACGGTCTCCAACAAAACTTTCTACTGTCTATATTCTGGTGAGTTAAGTAACTCAGGCAAGAGAGTGACATTTTAACGAAATGTTGGCACAAGCAGTCAAATCTGGAGTAATATATTGAATCAAGGAACAAAAGCACGGTGGCAGAGAATGTTCCAAACATGAGAAATGCTAAACAAATCAAACCAGGAAAGAATAGCATATAAAAATATAAAAATAAAATAAAATACAAGTCCAAATCTTGCACAAATAATAAATTAATTAAACTACAAGATCTGCATCAAAGTGCTAACAGTATTTGGAACAGACAGAACGATTGATAAAGCAACAGATGTAAGGCTAACTAGCCTTTGATTTCTTTCTCCATCGTACCTGAACAGGGTTTTGACATTATCAGTTTTCCACTCTCCATGAACCCAGAATCCAGTCAATTTTGGGATATTTTGGCCAATACACCAATTGTTTCTTCAGTTCCTCCCTTTGAATGTAGTCCATCAGGCCCTGTTAACCTAGCCTGGGTTTCGTTTCATAAGTTTGTCAAATATGTTATCCATCAGAACAGACACCATTGCAATATTTTCCTTCCTTGAGTTTATCTCCTATCTTCCGAGTGTTTGTAGTCTACCCTCCAGTAAAAAATGATGCAAAACATTTCCCCACTACACTTATTCAATTCCAAAATTAATATTCCAAGGATACTAAACATATTTTAACCAATCTTTTTCGGTATTATCGACAATGGACAATAGACAATAGGTGCAGGAATAGGTCATTCTGCCCTTCAAGCCAGCACCACCATTCATTGTGATCATGGCTCAAACAATATCCTTTTCCTGCCTTATACCCATAACCCTTGATTCCATTATCCTTAAGAGCTGTATCCAACTCTTTCTTGAAAGTATCCAGAGACTTGGTATCCACAGTCTTCTGGGGCTGAGCATTCCACACACCACACACTCTCTGGGTGAAGAGGTTTCTCCACAATTCTGTTCTAAACGGCCTGCCCCTTATTTTTGAACTGTGTCCTTTGGTTCGGGACTCACCCATCAGCGGAAACATGCTTACTGTCCAACCATTTAGTAATCTTATATATCTCAATCAAATCCACTCTAAGGCTTCTAAACCCAAGGGTATACAAGCCCAGTCTTTCCATTCTTTCAACATAAGATAGTCTCGCTATTCCGGGAATTGACCTCTTGAATCTATGCTGCACTCCGTCAATAGTCAGAATGTCTTTCCTCAAATTTGCAGACCAAAACTGCACACAATATTCCAGGTACGGTCTCACCAGGGCCCTCTACAGCTGCAGAAGAACCTCTTTGCTTCTAAACTCAATTCCTCTTGTTATGAAGATCAGCATGCTATTAACTTTCTTCACTGCCTGCTGAGCCTGCATGATTACTTTCATTGACTGATGTACAGGAACACCTGAGTACCGTTGCACTGCCGCTTTATCTAACTTGACTCCATTTATATGTAATCTGCCTTCCTGTTCTTGCCACCAAAGTGGATAACCACACATTTATCCACATTAAACTGCATCTGCCATGCACCTGTCCACTCACCTAGCCTGTCCAAGCCACCTATGTATTGTTTATAAATAGCAGATTTTGCTGTTTGACTATATATTATTTGTCAATTTATATTCATAACCAGTTTTCTTCTAAGTTATGAATTACTTACTCATATTCCTAAAAGACAATTTCGAATCCTTTGGCCCACTGCTGGAATTTTTTGCCATGTATGCCTGAGAAGGTGAGGCATGACATTGTGGTATTTTCACCAGATTATTTATCCAGAGACCCTGGTAAATTTCAGGGTACCTGGGTTCAAATCCTGCCATGGCAGTTTGTGGAACTAGAATTCAAAAAATGTCTAGGATTAGAGTTCTAATGATAACCATGAATTCATTGATGTTTGTCAGGAAAAAAAAAACAATTGATTCACAAATGTCCTTGACAGAAGAAAACTTTTGTCCCTCTCTGATCTGGCCTAATGTGACTCCAGAATCACAGCAATGTGGTGCTTAGCTGACCCCTGGGAAATTAGAGATGGGTAATAAGTGCTGACCTGGACAGTTTTGCCTACATCCCATGAATAAATGCGAAACATTCTGATTGCGTACTTTCCTAGAGAATTTTGGTTAATTACATGTGGTTAAACTTTCTCAAGGATGTTACCAATACTGGACGGTTTGGGTTTTCAAGGGATGCAGGATAAGTGACTGTAAAGTGCAAGTTTTGAATAGTAATTGTTGAATGGCATGTGTTTTGAAATATGTTGTACTATATTGCATTTAGAAAGTAAAACAACGAACTGCAGATGGAGGGGGAGATATGAAAGAACTAAATTCCGAATTTGCAGGAGAAATTCAGCCAGTCTGGCATCTTTGGCAGAGAGAAGAAACAGAGTTCTGAAGAAGAGTCATACTGAATTCAAAATGTTTACTCTATTTCTTCTGCATTTTCTGAGTTCGGGAGAAGAGAAATCCTGAATTCAAAATATTAACTCATTCCCTTTTCTCAGGTGCTGTAAGACCTGCTACATTTCCCCAGCGTACTCTACGTTTGTTTCTGATGACCAGCATCTTGCCTTTAGTCAGGTCGGAAATCAAAGCTGCAGACATCTGTGTGAAAAAATTGTGTTAGCAAGTAATCCATGGCTGATATATTAAAAAATAAAGACATTTGTCTACGCAGGTGTGAGACAATTAAGAACAAACAAAACTAGAATGTGCTGGAGACACAGTGCATTTGGCCATATCTCTGCAGGGCAAAACAGAGTTACCATTTAGAATCCAATCACTCTTTGAGACAATTTAATATCTCATCTAAATGAATGGACGTTTTGAGACAATTTAACATTGCATCTGAATGAAATGTCTCTCGTGGGTTCTGCACTGGCATCTCAGCATGTTCATATTTTATAGGAAGGGCTGGTCCTACTTACACAATTGTAGATTAAGTAATAAAACTTGTGCAACTTTCGGTAGTAAAGATCAGGTTTGTGTAATAAAAGCTCGTCTACCAAGCTTAATCATGGTACAATCGAAAATATTGCATTTCCATTAGGCAAATTCCAAGGGCAAACAGACAGCAATAAATTGATAAGTTTTCATCTTCAATTTCAGTTTACACTTCCATCTGAACATAATAAAATGACAGTGAACAATGCACCTGTGTGTCGTTTTTTTAAATTTCGATGATTCATTTTATAGTGAGCAATAAAATTATTCTGAGGGCACAGGACAGTGAAGGTTTTCTGTGGTGACCTTTGAAATACAGATGGAAACGAACGGAGATATTGTCAAACTATTGTCAAACTATTGTGGTCTCTGGATTACTGAAAATGAGACATAACTGCAAGATACATGCGAAAAGTCTGATGCAATGACTGAAAGTTACAAATTTCTATGACCTGTCTTCCTAACAATCGAATACACCCAAAACTTAACTACAAGGTCAATAATGTACCAGCTCAGCAGCCCGCAGTATCCTACCTTGGTTTCTTTAGAAATGTCAAAGCAATCCATGTCTTCTGCTCTGAGATTGAGTCACAGACATTGCAAAGTCCTAATTAGTTTCATGATAGTTATGCCCAGGACCTGTTGGCTGAATGAAAGCTTCAACCACACCTTGGGTACCTAAGCTCGGGAAACCATCATTGCATGGACTGAGTCCCTCTTCACATCTTACATCTTGTTCATTTGTCCATATGACTAACATCCAAACGAACGCAATACTTATTAAACATCCAGTGACACTATGAGCTCGCTATTCCACAGACCCAGCCTTTCTACCCTCCTGACTAACCCTAAAATGAAACTGCGGATGTACACTGACCAAATGGACTATCCGATTACTGCCCACATACAACCTCTTAAACAATCAGACGGATCCCCCAACCCACAACTGAATGGAAGACATCCCATTCAAATTAATTAATTATAGATTGTTCTGCTTTAAAGCGTCTTTTAGAACATAGAACATAGAACATAGAAAGATACAGCGCAGTACAGGCCCTTCGGCCCTCGATGTTGCGCCGACCGAATCCTACCTAACCTACACTAGCCCAATAACTTCCAAATGCCTATCCAATGCCCGCTTAAATGACCATAAAGAAGGAGAGTTCACCACTGCTACTGGCAGTTTTGTTAACATGAATTAATCATAACACGATTGGCAAACTGGGTCACTGTTTCTCAAGTGTCAAATTTAAAGCATGCATTGTTTATAATATGTTTCCGGTCCCATTTGCTGAAGTTTTACTGCTATTACACAATTTTAAACAGCATGAGATGGCATAATAAAGGAACTACCGCATTATAGCAGAACGGACTGTAGCTCTATCAATCCAACTCCATACATCAATCACAAACATCTAGGTATTTTGCCCCTGAAAAGACACACTTACCCCATTGACACATTGTACTAATAGAGTCTGGCTTGTCAATTTTGCCCCATTCACAAACTATCCAGTTACTCTCAGGACATAATGTCCGGCTCACCCTTGGACCAGACCAATAACTGAGAATATCCAAATTTGGTTTATTTAAAATGCCAATTGAGCTAACTAATCCCCTAAGTCCTATCGGTGCGATTGTACTGGACTGCAACGTGGCCCATTAGCATTCATATGTGGTGGGTGTGACACCCACCACACTAACAAAGGGAAAACTAAGGTGGCAATAAAATGATTCAACATCAGTTTGTAATCCAATAGATTTGTTTGGAAGCATTAGCTTTCAAAGCACTGCTCCGTCATCAGGTGGTTCAACATGAGGTTCATCAGGAGCAGCGCTCCTGAAAGTCATTGCTTCCAAATAAACCTGTTGGACTGTAACCTGGTGTTGTGCGATTTTCTTTGAAACATTGTTCACCCTAGTCCAACACTGATACCTCCAAATCATAGCAATCACATGAGATTGCATGATAAATTATTTACCAGGGTATAGAGTAAGTTAGACATTTTCCTGAAGAGAATTAAGTGTGTATGCATTGGTAGTGTCTAAAGTTTTTCCACTGGTGAGGTGTACGGATGGCTTTAGTGAGTTTCAGAATATTTGGGTATTCATATGCAAATCAGAAATTTTCTAATTGAATAAGATGGTCCATTGTCATTCTATATTTGGTTATCAAAGTGCCTTGATGCCTGAAAGGAAAAGAAATGGTTTACTGTTAGCAGGGTGAATGAGCTGGAGGATGAAGTGGAACTGCAGAGTGGCACAGCCTTGAGCCAGTGTGATGTGGTGGAGTTGGATACAGGAGTTGAGAGTGCGCACGTGACACCACATGGCACTGAGTGTGGATCTCAGAACACGGAGAGAACTGATGCTTGGAGAACATTGAACATCACGAAGATAGCTGTGATCCTGTGTGGTTTCAAACCACAAGGGATGAAACTGGAATCGGCATCCATGTGGGGTGAGTCTAATCTAGGCACAGTCACTGCGATATGTGGTCAAACATCAGGCGTGACAGAGAATGCAATTCTTGAGAAGATTTGCAGCTCAGGTTGAGGTACAGGTTGTAAGTTTGCTAGTTGAACTGCAAGGTTTGTTCTTAGATATTTTGTCGCCATACTCAGAGACATCATTAGTGAGCATCTGGTGAAGCGCTTGTGTTCGGTCCCACTTTCTGTTTATGTGTTTCCGTCTGTTTAGGTGGGTGTAATCATTTTCAGTGCTTTCTCTCAAAATTGGTGTGTTTATTCATGGAGTTCTAGTTTGACTGCCAGGCCTCTAGGAATTCTTGTGCATGCCTTTATTTTGTCTGTCCTAGTATGGAAGTGCTGTCCCAATCACAGTAGTGTCCTTATTCGTCAGTGTATAAGGATACCGGTGATAGTGGGTCATGTCTTTTGGTGACTAGTTGTTGTTAGTCGTCCACTCTATGAACCTCCATTCCATTGAGATAGAACGAGTACGTTCTCCCTTTATTCTGAAGTCAATACAGGTAACTCCACTGTTCAAACGTGAAGCATTTCATGAAACATTCCGTAAGTCCAAGCGAAGAAGCGAAGAAGCATTCATTTATATGGGAAAAAGTTCACCTGTCTTTGTAAAAGTGAATATCCTCTTTGAATTTTATTCAGTTCGCAAAAAGAGGTAATTCAATCAATGCAATGAATACTCCTCTTCGACGCTCCAATTGTGAAAATTTTATAAACTTCTCACCTTCACGAACAAAAAAAATTCAGAAGCAAAAACAGAGATTGCTGGAAAAGCTCACCAGTCTGGCAGCATCAATGAGGAGAAATCAGACCCTTCCTAATCACTCCATTAGAAATGTTAACTCGGATTTCACTCCACAGATGCTGCCAGGCCTGCTGAACGTTCCCACGAACTTTTGATTTCTGATTTACAACATCCTTTATTTATAAGCTGAATATTTCCACTGTCAGCACTGAACTGTTTTGCCTCTGATCTCCGCCATGCTCAGTGGTGTGTGCTTCCCACTGGTTCCCTCTCTGTCTCTCTCTTTCTCCCAAAAGGTGGAGATTGTGGGAATGCGCTGTTTACACATCCCCGATTTTTACCCATGAGCTGTGCGGCTCGTGTAGTGTCGTTTGAACGGCCATCCCCCTTGTGACCAAGGCTGCGCGAAGCCAATGGCGGGGTTTCGGTATTGTTCCTGTTCTGATTCGTCAGAGCAACTGCCAATTAACTTGGACCAGCCAATATGCAGCCGAAATACCTGTTAAAGACGAGACAGTGGTCTGAAAGGCCACTCCCTGCCAAGGGGAAGAATTAGTTTTATTATCATTTGTACATTACATGAATCCAGTGAAAAGTTTATCAGTTATCACGTATAGAGCCCTCTTCGATACAAAGGTAACGAGGTACACAATCCGACGTACAAATTCTGAGGGCAAGAATGGAAAAAAGTAAAGAAATAGAAAAATCAGCAATAGCTTAATGTTCCAGGATACAAACACTACTGGAAGGATAGAAAGAAAGGCAAGAGAGGAGGAGGAGTGGCGTTTATGATAACAGATAGCATTACCGCTGTGCTGAGGTAGGATATTCACAGGAATATATCCAGGGAAGTTATTTGGGTGGAACTGACAAATAAGAAAGGGATGTATGGGATTGTGTTCTCGACCCCCTAATAGTCAGAGGGAAATTGAGAAACAAACTTGTAAGGAGATCTCAGCTGTCTGTAAGAATAATAGGGTGGTTATGGTTTTGGATTTTAACTTTCCAAACATAGGCTGGGAAAGCCATTGTGTTAAGGGTTTAGATGGAGAGGAATTTATTAAGTGCATACAAAACAATTTTCTGATTCAGTATATGGATGTACCTACTAGAAAAGATGCAAAACCTGACCTCGTGTTGGGAAATAAGACAGGACAGATGACTGAGGTATCAGTGAGGGAGCACTTTCGGGCCAATGACCATAATTCTATTAGATTTAAAATAGTGAGGAATAAGGACAGACCAGACCTAACTCTTGAAGTTCTAAATTGGACAAAAAGTCCAATTTTGCTGGTATTATAAAGCAAAAACTTTTGAAAGCTGATTGGGGGCAGATGTTCGCAAGTAAAGGGATGGCTGGGAAATGGGAAGCCTTCAGAAATGAGATAACGAGAAGCCAGAGAAAGTATTCCTGTTTGGGTGAAAGGAAAGGCTGGTAGTTATAGGGAATGCTGGATGTCAAAAGAAATTGAGGATTTGGTTAAGATAAAGATGGAAGCATATGTAAAGTATGGACAGGACAGATTGAGTGTATCCTTAGAAGAGTATAAAGAAAGTAGGAGTATACTTAAGAGGGAAATCAGGAGTGCAGAAAGGGGACATGAGGTGGCTTTGCCAAATAGAAATAAGGTGAATCCAAACAGTTTTTACAAATACATTAAGGACAAAAGGTAACGAGGGAGAGAATAGAGATTCTCAAAGATCAGCAAGGTGGCCTTTGTGTGGAACCGCAGAAGATGAGAATTCCGAATCAGTATTTACTGTAGAAAAGAATATGAAAGATTTGGACTGCAGGGAATTGCTGGTGACATCTTGCAAAATGTCAAGATTACAGAGGAGGACGTGCTGGATGGCTTGAAACGGGTAAAGGTGAATAATCCCCAGGACCTTATCAGGTGTACCCAGGAATTCTGTGAGAAGCAAGAGAAGTGATTGCAGGGCCGTCACAGGTGAGGTGCCGGAAGACTGGAGGTTGGCAAACGTTGTGCCACTGTTTAAAAAAGATGGTAAGGACAAGACAGGGAACTATAGACCAGTGAGTCTGACCTTGGTAGTGGGCACGTTGTTGGAGGGAATCCTGAATGAACGTATGTTCATGAATTTGGAAATGCAAGGACTGATTAGGGATAGTCAGCATAGCTTTGTGCATGGGAAATCATATCTCGCAAACTTGACTGAGCTTTTTGAAGAAGTGACAAACAGGATTAAAGAGGGCAGAGCGGTAGATGTGATCTATATAGACGTCAGTTAGGCATTCGACAAATTCCCCATGGGAGACTGATTAGCGAAGTTAGGCCTCATGGAATAGAAGGGAGAATTAGACATTTGGATCCAGAACTAGCTCAAAGGTAGACGACAGAGGATAGTGGTGGAGGGTTGTTTTTCAGACTAGAGGACTGTAGCAATGTAGTGCCACAAGGATCAGTACTGGATCCTCTACTATTCGTCATTTTACATAAATGATTTGGATGAGGGCATAAGAGGTACAGTTAGTAAGTGGAATACAAAGGCGGGGAAAGGGTGTGGTCTCCAGAGGAGGGAGAAGGGTGGAGAACAAAAACGGAAAGGTGCCATTCCTAAGAAAGTGGAAAGGGGGAATTATAGTCATCGAGACCTAAGCACGGAAACAGACCCTCGCCATGTTGACCAGATAATCCAAACTAATATAGTCCCCCCTTCCAGCACCTGACCCCTATCCCTCCAAACACTTCCTATTCATATTCCCGCGCAGATTGCTTTTAAATGTTGCAACTGTACCAGCTTCCACCTGTTAATCTGGCAATTCATTCTACGCACGTACCATTCTCTGAGTGAAAAAGTTACCCCTCCGCTCACTTTTAAATCTTTACCCCTCACCCTAAATGCATGTCCTCTAGTTCAGGTCTCCCCCACTACTATCCATGCCCATCACGAAATTATAAACCTCTATCTGGTCAGTTCTCAGCTTCCAACTCTCTAGGGAAAACAGCCCCAGCCGGTTCAACCTCTCCCCATTGCTCAAATCCTCCAACAGCGGCAACATCCTTGTAAACATTTTCTGAACCCTTTCAAGTTTCACCACGTGTTTCCGATAGGAAGGGGAGCAGAATTACACGCAATATTCCAACAGTGGCCTAACCAATGCTCTGTACGGCCGCAACATGACCTACAACCTCCTGCACTCGGTACTCTGGTCAATAAAAGTTTGCATACCAAACGCCATCTTCACTCACCTATCTATCTACAACTCCACATTCAAGAAGCTACGAACCAACACTCCAAGGTCTCTTTGTTCAGCAAAACTCCCTCGGACCTTATCATTAAGTATATAAGTCCTGCTAAGATTTTCTTTCTCAAAATTCAGTACCTCGCATTTATCTGAGTTAAAATCCATCTGGTACTTCTTCGCCAATTGGCCCATCCGAACAAGATCCCATTGTTGCCTGAGGCAACCATCGTCACTGTCCACTAGTCATGGCGACGGTCCAGAGGACGTGGAAAGAGGGAGAGATTTCAGAGGAAGTGGAAAGAGGGGTAGATACTCCGGAGAACGTGGAAAAGGATGGGGGTGAGAATCCAGAGGAAGGGGAAAGTGAGGAGAGTGCGGTGGACAGGGGATGTAAGGAGAGTCCAGAGGAACCGTGGAAGTCCAGAAGAAAGGGAAAGGGGTGTAATCCAGAGGAAGGGGGGGAGAATCCAGAGGAACAAGGATGGAGGAGAGTTCAGGCGGAGTGGGCAAGAGAGAGAGACTGGGGAAGGGGAAGGGAGTTCCAGGAGAGGCGAAATGTGGGAAATCCAGCGTAGAGAATAGTGGGCAGTCCAGTGTACAGGGAGTCAGTTTGAAATTAGAATTCAGAGTTATGCCGTGATCGGGATCTACAGCACACATCAAGGTCCTTCAACCCATTCCATCTGCTCTGGTCAACAACACCCACTTACCTATTTTCATATCATTTACCAGGTCTTAGCCAATGGCATTGTATACTTTGGAATCTCAAGTGCATATCTCTGTACTGATTAAAATTTCCAACGATTTCTGCCTCGATCACCCTTACAAACAGTAACTTCCAGATTTCGTCCATCCTCTGAGTGAAAAATATTTTTCTCACGTCTCCCAACATCCTCTATCCTTTACCTTAAATGGATGTGTCCCGGTTACTGTCTCAACTTCTAAGGGGAAAAGATTATTTTTGTCTACTCAATCGATGCATAATTTTGTACACCTCAGTCAGCATTTCCCTCAGCTTCCCTGCTCTAAAGAAAACAATTCCATTCTCTCCAGTCTCAGTTCTCAGGTTAAACATTCTGGCCGAGCGCCATTCCTTATGAATTATTTTTAAGATGGCAGTAGCAGCAGGGTAGGCAGAGTTTCAGCTCATGGCACAGTACACTTCCAAATATCATTCATCTTTCTTATGGACTTACTTCCTTTTTCTCATCTTCACCTTCATCTCCGTTCAGAGGTGACAGGAGAGGAACATTGTGTATGCATTATGGGCCTCGAGCATGATTCTTGGTATCAATGGCAGTGATGGTGGCAGCAAGGCTGCTATGGCGGTGTTGCTAAGCAACGCCCGGACTGGAACACCTGGCGATTGCATAATGATAGACCTGGACTGGGATTCTTGACTGCGGCGGTGTCGTGGGCCTCGACCGGGAAGCTGACTGCAGCAGTGTGGTAGGCCCTGACCGGGCCTTCAGGCTGCAGCGATGTGGTTGGCCTGGATAGAGATTCTGGGCTGCAGTGATGCGGTGGGCATGGGCGGGGACTCCTGGCTGCAGTGGTGTGATGGGCACAGACTGGGAATGATGGCTGTAGCATTGTGTTGGGCTCAGACTGGCTCTCCTGGCTGTAGCCATGTGGTGGGCCTGCACCTGGAATCCTGGCTGCAGCGGTGTGGTGGGCCTGGACGGGACTCCTGGTTGCTGTGGTGTGCTGGGCCCCGATCGGAACTCCAGGCTGCAGCAGTATGATCGGCCCGTAGCGGGACTCCTGGCTTCAGCAGTGTGATGAGCCCTAAGCGGGTTTCCTGGATGTAGCGGTGTGGTGTGCCTCAAACGAGTCTCCTGGCTGCAGTGGTGTGTGTGCCCGGACTGGGATTCCTGGCTGAAGTAATCTGTTGGGCCCTGACCGGGAATCCTGGCTGCAGCGGTGTGTGGGCCCAGACTAGGACTCCGGGCTGCAGTGGTGTGATGGGCTCTGATTGGGAATGATGGCTGTAGTGCTGTGACGGGCCCAGATTGGCTCTCTTGGCTGCAGCTGTGTATTGGGCCCGGACCTGGAATCCTGGCTGCAGTGCTGTGGTGTGCCCCGACTGGGATTTCTGGCTGAAGTAATCTGGAGCCCTGATTGGGACTCCTGGCTGCAGCGGGGTGAAATGTCCAGACTGGGACTCTTGGCTGCAGCGGTGTGGTGGGCGTGGACTTGGAATTTAGGCTGCAGCGGTTTGGTGGGCACGGACTGGGAGTCCTGGCTGCAGCTGTGTGATGGGCCATGACCGGGACACGGGGCTGCAGTGGTGCGTTGGGCCTTGTCCGTGACTCTTGACTGCAGCGGTGTGATGGGCCTTGACTGGGACTCATGGCTGCAGCGGTATAATGAGTCCAGACCGCAATTCTTGGCTGCAGTGGTGTGGTGAAACGTATTCAGTCAGAGAGTGGTGCATCTGATGAATTCATTGCCTCAGAAGGCGGTGTAAGCCAGATCATTGACTATGTTTAAGACTGAGACAGATAAATTCTTGAGTATCAAGGGGATCAAGGAACACATGTGTAAAGCGGGAGAATGGGATTGAGAAACGTATCAGTCATGATTCGATGGCAGTGTAGACTTGATTGGCCGAATAGCCAAATTTTTGATCCTATGTCTCATATGCAGTAATTGTCCAATGAAATCAGAACAAAAAAACAATGAGAAAATGTTGCATTGAAGCTTGTTGCTCAGCCGAATAATTGTTTTATTGATATGGATTTCATTTTCAAACGTTTTGTTGATAAATGTTTACAGTCTGAAATGAATGGCTGTAACCATTCCAAATAGAGTTTGCATTGCTGATTATGAAGCAGAGAATATAAACCCAGAAGTTACTAATGTTAAAACATACTTCAGAACATAGAGCAGGACTACAACATTCAGTTCATCAAACCTGCTCAGCCATTCAATAAGATCTAATGATCTGATTTTAACCTCAAATCCCCATTCACATCTTCTCCTGAAAACCTTCCACTCCTCTGCATGGCAAACTACGTCTGCCTTAAAACTACTCAAGGATTCTGCATCGAGCATCCTTCAGGTCCAATGACTGGTGATCCTCTGAGAGAAACTCGTACTGTTTCTATATAAGACTACTTGGCTCATTGTTCTGTTCCTAATCAAAGCATAATCTGTGATGGATAAAAAGGTTGAAAACTAAGATTAGTACAGATAGGATCCGACTCGTCCTTGCCCAGTTATTCAACTCTGTCATTCCAGTACAATAAGCAAATCTGTCATAGTAATCACAAGATATTTGCTCAATAATTTCATATATATAGGTATATGACTGGGAGTGGAAAAAAAACTGCTGATCGTAAACAAAGAACTGTATGCCCTTCCTTTGGTCTCTAAATCTCCGAAATGAACATTGGACTTTGCACATTCCTGTAATTTAGGCTTTGAGAGTTAATTAATACATTTATGAAACGGTGGATAATGAAAGCAATATTCAGAATGACACCCAGCTTCAGGAGATATCCTGAACGTCGGAAAACCTAGAACTGACTCGGGAGAAATCATTACTTTCACCACGCACGGAGGTGATGGTTTACTCTGTGAATCTCACGAAATTGTCCAAGCATTACAATATTAATGAAACAACGTTTACTTCAGATCCAACCTGATATGAGAGAATAGAGCAAATAAGTTTGTACTGATAATGCTGAATGTCAGTTTATAGTCGACCCTTGGATTCCTTTTAATGTTAGCTACCAATCTTTGTTTTTTTATATATTACAAGTGTCATGCAATCATGTGATGGCACATCTGTAAAATAACAAACTTTTACTCATCATTCCCTAACTGCTATGGTGAATATTATCCAGAATATCGGATGGCTAACGACACAAGAGCACATTTATTGACAAATAATTTTAGTCAAATTTCTGGATGATAAAAAAGATTAAATACTAGTTTCTGAAGGAACGCCAAAATGGGCGACACGGTGGCATAGTGGTTAGCACTGCTGTCTCACAGCGCCTGAGACCCGGATTCAATTCCTGACTCAGGCGACTAACGGTGTGGAGTTTGCACATTCTCCCTGTGTCTGGTTTCCTCCCACAGTCCAAAGATGTGCAGGTCAGGTGAATTGGTCATGCTAATTTGCCCGTAGTGTTAGGTAAGGGGTAGATATAGGGTATGGGTGGGTTGTTGGGCCGAAGGGCCTGTTTCCACACTGTAAATAATCTAATCAAAAGCAAACCAAATTGTATTTGATTGTGTTTATATCAATGATAATAATAATGGATAAAACTGTGCGTGGCGTACCTTAAATGTCTGACTGATGTTAAACATCATACTGAGCTAAAACAAAGGGAAATCAGAAACAGAAATATTAGTCAGAATCCCTATGCTATTCGTTTCCTTGATCCGAATTGTTGGGCTGGGAAATCAATCTCATCAGACCGTTAGCTAAAATTTGTGAAATAAAGAGAACAGGATTTTAACGGTCTGGCAATGCAAAGTGAACTGTGAGTAAATCACGGGAGTTTGCTTGTCGAGTGAGTGACTGAGTATCAGCTGATCAGAAAGGCTGGGACCAGGACTCCGGGCTGCAACAGTGTGGTGGGCCCTGACCATTACAGCTGGCGAGAGTGGTGTGGTGGGCCCAGACTGGGACGACTGGCTGCATCAGTGTGGCCGGCATGGAGCAGGAACCTGGCTGCAGCGGTGTGGTGGGAGTGGCCAGGGACTCCTGGATGCTGTGCTGTGATAGGCATGGACCGGAACTCATGTCTGCAGCGGCGTGATGGACCTGGACTGGGAATCCTGGCTGCAGCGAAGTGGTGGCCCTGACTGGGACTCCTGGCTACAACCCATGGACAAAACCAATGTCATCTACAAAATTCCATGCAAGGATTGCCACAAGCATTACGTAGGACCAACAGGAAGAAAGTTAGCCACCAGGATACACGAATACCAGCTAGCCACAAAAATTAACGACCCTCTCTCCCTTGTAGCCCTACACACGGATGAAAAGAAAGCACCATTTTGACTGGGACAACACATCTATCCTGGGACAGGCTAAGCAAACATATGCCAGAGAATTCCAAGTGGCCTGACACTCCAAACACAACGCCATAAACAGACACATAGCTCTCGATGCCATCTATCAACCTCTCAGAAAATGAAGAGGAAATGCCATCACCAGAAACCACAGGAATCCCATCCAGGAGAAAGATTTAAATAGAAAGCAGGAGACAACAGCTTCGCTTCACTTGGAGGTCTCCACTGATGATGTTACCGAGCCAGGTCATGAAACGTCTGGATATGAAAACTACAGCTCAGCGAGCAAACCTATACCCTGGAGACTACATATGCTGGTTGTAGCGTTGTGAATGGGCTGGACTGGATCTCCTTGCTGCAGCGTTGTGAATGGACTGGACTGGGACTCCTGACTGCAGTGGTGTTATGGGCCCAGCCTGGGACACTTGGCTGTAGTGGTGTGGTGAGTTTGGACTGGCTCTCCTGGCTGCTGCGGTGTGGTGGTCCCAGACTGGGACTCCTGGTCACATTGGTGTGGTCGGCCTGGATCCGGAAACTGGCTGCAGTAGTGTGGTGGGAGTGGTCCGGGACTCCTGGCTGCTGCGGTGTGGTGGGCCTCGACTGGAACTCCTGGCTGCAGCGGCGTGATGGGCCTGGACCAGGACTCCTGGTTGCAGCAAAGTGGTAGCCCTGATTGGAACTCCTGGTCACAGCGGTGTGACGATGTTGGACCTGGACTCCTGGCTGTAGTGGTGTGGTCGGACAGGACCAGAACTCCTGGCTGTTTGAGCGTGGTGGGCCCTGACCGGGACTCCTGGTTACATTGGTGAGGTCGGCCTGGATGCGGAACCTGGCTGCAACGATGTGGCGGGGGTAGTCCGGAACACCTAGCTGCAGTGGTGTGAAGGGCCTGCACTGGAACTACTGGCTGCAGCGACCTGATGGGCCTGGAGCAGGACTCCTAGCTTCAGGGGTGCAATGGACCCAGACTGGGTCTCCTGGCTGCAGCAGTAAAGTGGGTCAGGACCAGGAATCCTTGCTGCAGCGGTGTGGTGGGCCCAGACTGGGACTCAGGGCTGTAGTGGAGTCATGGACCTGAACCAGGACTCATGGCTGCGGTTGTGTTGTGCACCCAGACCGGGATTCCTGGCTGACGTAGTGTGATGGGGTCTGACCGGGAATGATGGCTGGAGTGATGTGTTGGGCCCAGACTGGCTCTACTCTCTCCAGCCATGTGGTGGGCGCGGACATGGAATCCTGGCTGCAGAGGTGTGGTGGGCCGAAGCGAGGAATCCTGGCTCCAGTGGTGTGCTGGGCCCGAATCGGAAATCGTGGCAGCATCAGTGTGATAGACCCTAAGTGGGACCCCTGGCTGCCCCGGTGTGATGGGCCCTAACCGGGATTCCTGGCTGTAGCGGTGTGGTGGGCCTGGACCGAGTCTCCTGGCTGCAGTGGTGTGGTGTGCGCGGACTGGGACTCCTGGCTGACGTAATCTGTTGGGCTCTGACCGAGATTCCTGGCTGCAGCAGTGTGATTGGCCCTTATTGGATCTCCTGGTTGCAGCTGTGTTGTCGGCCCAGACTGGGTCTCCTGGTTGCAGCGGCGTGAAGAACCCAGAACGGGACTCCTGCCTGCAGCGGTGTGGTGGGCCTGGACTTGGAATCCCGGCTGCAGCGGTGTGATGGACATGGGCTAGGAGTCCTGGCTGCAGTGGTGTCGTGTGCCCAGACTGGTACTCCCGGCAGCAGCGATGAAATAGGTACGGACAAGGACTCCTGGTTTCAGCGGTATGGTGGGCCATGTTTGGGACTCCTGACTTTAACACCGTGATGGGCACACACCCTGACTCCTGGCTGCAGCAGTGCGGTGGGCCCAGACTGCGAATCCTGGCTGCAGCAGAGTGGTGGGCCCGGGCGGGACTCCTGACTGGAGCAGTGTGTGGGCCAGAACTGGGATTCCTAGCTGTAGCGGTACAGTAGGCCCAGACCAGGACTCCTGGCCATAGTAGTGTGATGGGCTTTGACCGGGACTCATGGCTGCAGTCGTGAGATGGGCCCAGACCAGTACTGCAGGCAGCAGCAGTGTGGTGAGTCTGGACCGATACTCTTGGCTGTCGTGGTGTGTGGGCCCAGAGTGGGGGTCCTGGCTGTAGTGGTTTGGTGGGCACAGACTGGCACTCGTGGCTGCAGCGGTGTGATGGGCCTACACCAGGAATCCTGACTGCAGCAGTGTGTTGGGCCTGGAGTGGGATTCCTGGCTGCAGTGGTGCAGTGGTCCCACACCAACGCTCCTGGCCAGAGTGGAGTGATGTGCTTTGACCGGGACTCCAGGCTGCAGCGGTGTATTGGGTCAAGACCAGATATCCTGACTGCAGCGGTGTGATGGGACCTGGCCGGGACTCCTGGCTGCAGCTGCATGGTGTGCCCTGACTGGGACTCCTGGCCGCTCTTGAATGAAGAGCCCGGACCAGGACTCCTGGCTGCAGCGGTGTGGTAGGCCCAAACACGGTCTACAGGCTGCAGATTTGTGGTGGGCCCAGACTGGGGCTCCTGGCCATAATGGTGTGATGGGCTCTGACCGGGACTCCTGGCTGCGGTGGTGTGGTGGGCCCAGACCGGGACTCCTGGCTGCAGCGGTGTGATGAGCGCAGACTGGGACTCCTGGCTGCAGCTGTGTGGTGGGCGTTGACTGCGACTCCTGGCTGCAGTGATGTGTTGGGACCTGTCCGGGACTCCTGGTTGCAACCGTGTGGTGGGCCCAGACTGGGACTTTTGGCTGCAGCTGTGTGGTGGGCCTGGACTTGGAATCCTGGCTGCAGCAGGACGGTGGGCCGGACTGGGACTCGTGGTTGCTTAGGTTTGGAGTTCTCAGACCGGCCCTTCTGCCTGCAGCAATGTGATGGGCCCAGACCAGCACTCCTGGCTGCTGCAGTATCGTGGGCCTAGATGGGATTCCTGGCTGCAGCGGTATGGTGGGCCTGGACTTGGAATCCTGGCTGGAGTGGTTTTGTGGACACAGGCTGGCATTCCTGACTGCAGCGGTGTGATGGACTCTGTCGAGGACTCTTGGCAGCAGCAGTGTGGTGGGCCCAGATTGGGAGTTCTCGCTGCAAAGGTATGGTGGGCACAGACAGGTAATCCTGGCTGCAGCAGTGTGGTGGGCCCAGACTGGGTATCCTGGCTGCAGCAATGTGGTGGTCCCGGACTGGGAATCCTGGCTGCAGCAGTGTGTTGGGACTGGACTGGGGTCCTGGCTGCAGTGGTACAGTGGGCCCAGTCCAGGATTCCTGGCTGTAGTGGTGTGATGGGCTCTACCGAGGACTCCTGGCAGCAGTGTTGCAATGGGCCCCTGCTGGGTCTACTGACTGCAGTGTAGTGGTTTTCCGGGACCAGCACTCCTGGCTGCGGTTGTGTGGTGGAATGGGACCAGGATTCCTGGCAGGGGTGTGGTGGGCCTGGACAAGGACTCCTGGCTGCAGCATTGTGGTGGGCTTGGACCAGGACTTCTGGCTGCAGCGATTTGATCGGCCCGGACCAGGACTCCTGGCCGCAACGATGTGGTGCGCGTGGACTGGGACTCCACACTGCAGCGCTGTGGACGGCCAGACGTGGAATTCTGGCTGCAGCTGACTGTGACTGCTGGCTGCAGTGGTGCATTAGGCCCTGACCGGCACTCCTGGTTGCAGTTGTATGGTGGGCCCTGACTGGGGCTCCTGGTTGCAGTTGTATGTTGGGCCCTGACCGGGACTCTTGGTTGCAGCAGTGTGGTGTGCCCAGGCTGGGCCCTCTGGCTGCAGTGGTGTGATGGGCCCAGCCTGGCCCTTCTGGATGCAGCTATGTGATGGGCCAGAAACAGTTCTCCTAGCTGCAGCGGTACAGTGGGCCTGGACTTGGAATCCTGGACCAGTGTGGTGGGCCCTGAATGGGACTTCTGGCTGCAGTGGTGTGGTTGGCCCGAATCAGGACTCCTAGCTGCAGCAGTATGCAGGCCCTGGACTGGGCCTCCGGGCTGCAGTGATGCAGTGGGATCCAGACCAGGACTTTTGGCCATAATGGCATGATGGTCGTTGACCGGGACTTCTGTCTGCAGTGGTGTGATAGGCCCAGACCAGGTCTCCTGGCCGCAGTGGTGTAGTGGGACTGGACATTGACTCGTGGCTGTAGTGTTGTGGTGGGCCTAGACTGTGACTCCTGGCTGTAGCAGTGTAATGGACCCTGACTGGGGCTCCTGGCTGCAGCTGTGTGTTGGGCCCTGACTGCAAGTAACAAGAAAATGGGGTCCTGGGCTTATGGTCGGATAGGATCGGTCACCACGCGAAAATCCCGCCCCCAAACCGATCTCGGGCCCCACGCCGATTTGCGCCCCCACGCCTAACCCCGCCCCCAGGCCTAACTCCGTCCCCACGCCTAACTCCGTCACCGTCCACGCGCCTAACCCCGCCCGACTCCCAGCTCCAGCCTCACAGCAGGTCCTAGCTCCCAGCAGTGCAGTGTTTTCACCATCCCTCCAGAACTACCCCTCTCTGAGAATGAAAGATCAGTCCTCAGCAGAGCCCTCACCTTCATTCCCCTACACCCTCGGATTAACAAGTTCAACACGCGGCGAGACATTGAACAATTCTTCTGCCGCCTTTGCCTCCGTGCCTACTTCTTCAATCAAGATTCTTGCCTACCCTCTGACGACCCCTTCTGCCGCCTCCAACACACCCCATCCAACTGGAAACCCGTGCTGGCCTCTTACTCGCCCTCGATCTCTTTATGGCCAACTGCCACCGCGACATTAACAGCCTCAACCTGTCCACCCCTCTTACCCACTCCAACCTATCACCCTCGGAACGTGCAGCCCTCCACTCCCTCCGCTCCAACCCCAAACTCACCATCAAACCGGCAGACAAGGGAGGCGCGGTAGTAGTTTGGCGCACCGACCTTTATACCGCTGAGGCCAAACGCCAGCTCGCGGACACCTCCTTCTACTGCCCCTTGGGCCATGACCCCACCTCTCACCACCAAACCATCATCTCCCAGACAATCCATAACCTCATCACCTCAGGGGATCTCCCATCCACCGCATCCAACCTCATAGTCCCACAACCCCGCACCGTCGGTTTCTACCTCCTGTCCAAAATCCACAAACCTGACTGCCCCGGCTGACCCATTGTCTCAGCCTTCTCCTGCCCCACCGAACTCATCTCTGCATACCTCGACACGGTCCTGACCCCCTTAGTCCAAGAACTCCACACCTACATTCGGGACACCACCCAAGCCCTCCACCTCCTCCATGATTTTCGCTTCCCCAGTTCCCAACGCCTTATCTTCACCATGGACATCCAGTCCCTGTACACCTCCATCCCCAACACGAAGGACTCCATGCCCTCCGCTTCTTCATTTCCCGCCGTAGCAACCAGTACCCTTCCACTGACACCCTCCTTCGACTGACTGAACTGGTCCTCACCCTGAACAAATTATTTTTCCAATCCTCCAAGTTCCTCCAAACCAAAGGAGTTGCCATGAGCACCCGCATGGGCCCCAGCTATGCCTGCCTCTTCGTAGGATATTTGGAACAGTCCATCTTCCGCAATTACTTTGGCACCACCCCGCACCTTTTCCTCCGCTACATCAATGACTGTATCGGTGCTGCCTCGTGCTCCGACGAGGAGGTTGAACAGTTCAACCACTTTACCAACACCTTCCACCCCGACCTCAAATTCACCTGGAACGTCTCAGATTCCTCCCTCCCCTTCCTAGACCTTTCCATTTCGATCTCGGATGACTGAATCAATACGGACATCTACTATAAACTGACTGACTACCACAGCTACCTAGACTACACCTCCTCCTACCCTTCCAACTGTAAAAACGCCATCCCATATTCCCAATTCCTGCGTCTCCACTGTCTCTGCTCCCAAGAGGACCAGTTCCAATACCGTACAGCCCAGATGGTCTCCTTCTTCAAGGACCGCTGTTTCCCCCCAGATGTGATCGATGATGCCCTCCACCGCATCTCCTCCACTTCCTGCTCCTCCGCCCTTGAGCGCCGCCCCTCCAAACGCCACCAGGACAGAACCCCACTGGTTCTCACCTGCCACCCCACCAACCTTCATATACAGTGTACCATCCGCCATCATTTCCGCCACCTCCAAATGGACCCCACCACCAGGGATATATTTCCCTCCCCTCCCCTCCCCTATCAGCGTGCCGAAAAGACCACTCCCTCCGTGACTCCCTCGTCAGATCCACACACCCCACCAACCCAACCTCCACTCCCGGCACCTTCCCCGGCAACAGCAAGAAATGCAAAATTTGCGCCCACACCTCCTCCCTTACTTCTCTCCAAGGCCCCAAGGGATTCTTCCATATCCGCCACAAATTCACCTGCACCTCCACACACTTCACCTATTGCATCCATTGCACCCGATGTGGCCTCCTCTATATTGGGGAGACAGGCCTACTTGTGGAACGGTTCAGGCAACACCTGTGGGACACCCGGACCAACCAATCCAACCACCCTGTGGCGCAACACTTTAACTCCCCCTCACACTCCACCAACGAAATGCATGTCCTTGGACTCCTCCATCGCCAGACCATAACAACACGACGGTTGGAGGAAGAGCGCCTCATCTTCCGCCTGGGATACCTACAACCACAAGGGATGAACTCAGATTTCTCCAGTTTCCTCATTTCCCCTCCCCCACCTTGTCTCAGTCTAATCCCTCGAACTCAGCACTGCCTTCCTAACCTGCAATCTTCTTCCTGAACTCTCTGCCCCCACCCACTCACCCTCACATTGACCTCGTTCCACCTGTCTCATCTCCGTCGCCCCTCCCCCAAGTCCCTCCTCCCTACCTTATCTTAGCCTGCTGGACACACGTTCCTCATTCCTGAAGAAGGGTGTATGCCCGAAACGTCGAATTTCCTGTTCCTTGGATGCTGCCTGACCTGCTGCGCTTTAACCAGCAACACATTTTCAGCTAATGGTCAGATACTTGGTCGTGTGGATGAGCAGAGGGATCTTGGTGCCCATGTACACAGATCTCTGAAAGTTGCCACGCAGGTAAATAGTGCTGTGAAGAGGGCATATGGCGTACTGGCTTTTATTGATAGAGGAATTGAGTTCCGGAGTCCTGCGATCATGTTGCAGTTGTGTAAGACTGGTGCAGCCGCATCTGGAGTATTGTTTGCAGTTTTGGTCGCCATACGGTCAGAAGGATGTGGAGACACTGGAACGGGTGCAGAGGAGATTCATCAGGATGTTGCCTGGTATGGTAGGAAGATCGTATGAGGAATAGCTGAGGCACTTGGGGCTGTGTTTCATTGGAGAAAAGAAGGTTTAGGGGTGACTTGATAGAGGTGTACAAGATGATTAAGGGTTTAGATAGGGCTGACCATGAGAACCTTTTTCCACGTATGGAATCAGATATTACGAGGGGGCATAGCTTTAAATTAAAGGGTGGTCGGTATAGGACAGATGTTAGGGGTAGATTCTTTACTCAGTGAGTCGTGAGTTCATGGAATGCCCTGTCAGTAACAGTGGTGGACTCTCCCTCTTTACGGGCATTTAAACGGGCATTGGATATGCATATGGAGGATAGTGGGCTAGTGTAGGTTAGGCGAGCTTGCATCGGTGCAACATCGAGGACCGAAGGGCCTGAACTGCGCTGTACTTTTCTATATTCCATGTTCTATGACTGCGACTCGTGGCTGCAGTGGTCTGTTGGGACCTGACCGGGACGCCTGGCTGCAGGAGTGTTGTGGGCCCCTGACTGGGAGTCCTGGCTGCACTACGTTGAAGAGCCCGGACCGGGATTCCTGGCTGCAGCCGGGTGGTTGGCCCAGATTGGGACTCAGGGCTGCAGTGGAGTGATGGCTTGGACCAGCATTCCTGGCTACAGTTGTGTGGTGGACCCAGATCAAGTTTCCTAGCTGCAGTCGTGTGTTGGGCTTTGACTGGGACTCCTGGCTGCAGCGTTGTGATGGGCTCAGATTTGGAATCCTGGCTGCAGCGTTGTGATGGGCTCAGATTTGGAATCCTGGCTGCAGCAGTGTGGTGGGCCCAGACTCTTACTCCTGTCTGCAACGGAGTGGTGATCCTGGACTTGTAAACCTTGCAGCAGCAGTGTGATTTGACTGGACTCAGTAGTTGGTTGGCTGCAGTAGTTTGATGGGACTTGATCGGGACTCCTGGCCACAACGGTGTGTTGGGCCCTGATCATGTCTCCTGGCTGCAAGTGTATAGGGGGCATAGACTGGGACTCCTGGCTGCAGCGGGGTGAAAAGCCCAGACTGGGATTCCTGGCTGCAGCAGTGTAGTGCGCCCAGACTGGGAATCCTGGCTGAAGTGGTGTGGTGGCCCTCGACTTGGATTCCTTGCTGCAGCAGTGTGGTGGGCCCGGACCAGGACTCCTGGCCACAACTGTATGGTGGACCTGCACTGGTACTCCACACTGCAGTGGTGTGTTGGGCCCGGATTGGGACTCCTGGCTGCAGCGGTGTGGTGGGCCCAGACTGGGAATTCTGGATGCAGCGGAGTGGTAGGCCTGCACCTGGACTCCTGGCTGCAGTTGTGCGGTTTGCCCAGTCGAGGACTCCTGGCTGTAGTGGTGTGTTGGGCTCTGACCAGGGCTCCTGGCTGCAGCAGTGCAATGGGCCCAGACTAGGTCTCCTGGGTGGAGCAGTGTGGTTGGGCCCAGACTGGGACTCAGGTCTGCAGTGGTGTGTTGGGCCCTGACCGGGACTCCTTGTTGCAGCAGTGTTTTGGGCCCAGACTGGGACTCCGGGCTGAGTGATGCAGTGGGCCCAGACTGGCACTTCTGGATGCAGTGATGTGATGGACCCGGACCGGGACTCCTGGCTGGAGCAGTGTGGTGAGCCCGGACTAGGACTTTTGGCTTCAGTTGTGTGGTGGGCCCAAACCCGGATTCCTGGCTGCAGTGTTGTGGTGCGCCTGGACCGTGACTCCTGGCTGCAGCGGTTTGATGCGCCAGGGCCAGGACTCCTGGCCACAGCAGAGTGGTGCACCTGGACTGGGACTCCACACTGCAGAGTTGTGGTTGGCCAGGAGTTGGAATTTTGGCTGCAGCTCTGTGATGGGCCCGGACTGGGACTCCTGGCTGCAGCTATGTGGTGAGCCCTGACTGGGACACCGAGCTGCAGTGATGTATTTGGCCCTGACTAGGGCTCCTGGCTGGAACAGTGTGTTGGTGTTTGACCGAGTCTCCTGGCTGCAGCAGTGTGATATGCCCAGACCAGGACTCCCGGCAGGAGTGGTGTGATGGGCTCTGACTGGGACTCCTGGCTGCAGTGGTGAGGTGGGCTCAGACTGTGACTTCACGCTGCAGAGTTGTAGTCAGCCCTGACTGGGGCTCCTGGCTGTAGCAGTGTGATGGGCCCGGATGAGATTTCGAGCTGCAATGATGAGTTCGGTCCTGACCGGTACTACTGTTTACAGCTGTGTAAAGGCCGCTGACTGGGACTCCTCTCTGCACCAAGATGAATAGCCCGCACCGGGACTCCTGATTGCAACAGTGTTGTGTGCCCAGACTGGGACTCCTGGCTGCAGCTGTGTCGTGTCTCTGGACGTGGACTCCGTGCTGCAGTGGTGTGATAGGCCCAGACTGGGACTTTTGCTGCAGTAGTCTGTTGGGCTCTGACCGGGACTCCTGGCTGCCGGGATGTAATGGGCAGTGACCAGGTCTACAGGCCACAGCTGTTTGGTGGGCACAGACTGGGACTCCTTGGCTACAGCGGGTGAAAAGCCCAAACCAGCATTCCTGACTGCAGCAGTGTGGTAAGCCCACACTGAAAATCCTCTCTGATGCGTTCTGGTGGGCCTCAACTTGGATTCGTGGCTGCAGCAGTGTGGTGTGCACGGACTGGTACCCCTGGCAGCAGCGGAGTGGTGGGTCCAGACTGGCACTCCTGCCTGCAGCGTTGTGATGGGCCTGGACCTGGAATCCTAGCTGCAACGGTGTGGTGGACCAGGATTGGGACTCCAGACTGCAGCGGTTTGGTGGTCAAGGCTAGCATTCCTGGCTGCATTGGTGTGATGGGCCCGGACCGGGGCTCCTGGCTGCAGTGGTGTTGTGGGCTCAGACTGGGAATCCTGGTTGCAGCAGGGTCGTGGTCCCGGACGGGAACTCCTGGTTGCAGCGGTGTGATGAGCCTGGACTGGGATTTCTGGCTGCAGTGGTGCGGTGGGCCCAGCCCAGGATTCCTGGCTGTAGTGGAGTGATGGGCTTCGACTGGGACTCCTGGCTGCAGCGGTGCAATGGGCTCAGACTGGGAGTCCTGGCTGCAGCAGTGTGGTTGGGCCCAGACTGGGACTCAGGACTGCAGTGGAGTGTTGGGCCTGGACTAGCACTCCTGGCTGCGGTTGTATGGTTTGCAAATATCAGGATTCCTGGCTGCAGCTGTGTGGTGGGCCTGGACCAGGACTCCTGGCTGCAGAGGAGTGCTGGGCCCGGATTGGGACTCCTGGCTGCAGTGATTTGGAGGCCCAGGCTGGCATTCCTGGCTGCAGCGGTGTGATGGGCCCGGACTGGGACTCCTGGCTGCAATGGTGTCGTGGGTCCAGTCCAGGATTCCTGGCTGTAGTGGAGTGATGGGCCAAGGCTGGGTCTCCTGGCTGCAGCAGTGTGGTTGGGCCCAGACTGGGACTCAGAACTGCAGTGGAGTGATGGACCTGGACCAGCACTCCTGGCTGCGGTCACGTGGTGGGTGCATACCAGGATTCCGGTCTGCAGGGGTGTGGTGGGCCCTGACCGGGACTCCTGGCTGCAGCATTGTGATGGGCCTGGACCAGGAGTCCTGACTGCACCGATGTGGTGAGCCCGGATTGGGATTCCTGGCTGCAGTGGTTTGGTGGCCCAGGCTGGCATTCCTGGCTGCAGCGGTGTCGTGGCCCAGACTGGGAATCCTAATGCAGCAGGGTGGTGGGCCCGGACTGGGACTCCTGGCTGTAGCGGTGTGTTGGGCCTGGACTGGGACTCCTGGCTGCATTGGTGCGGTGGGCCCCATCCAGGATTCCTGGTTGTAGTGGAGTGATGAGCTCTGACCGGGACTCCTGGCTGCAGCGGTGCAATGGGCCAAGGTGGGGTCTCCTGGCTGCAGCAGTGTGGTTGGGCCCAGATTGGGACTCAGGGCTGCAGTGGAGTGATGGACCTGGACCAGCACTCCTGGCTGCGGTTGTTTGGTGGGGCCGTACAAGGATTCCTGCCTACAGTGCTGTGGTGGGCCCAGACTGGGACTCCTGGCTGCAGCTATGTGGTGAGCCCTGACTGGGACACCGGGCTGCAGTGGTGTGTTGGGGCCTGACCGGGACTCCTGGCTGCAGCCGTGTCGTGGGCCCTGACTGGGGCTCCTAGCTACAGTGGTGTGTTGTGCCCTGACCGCGACTCCTGGTTGCAAAAGTGTGGTGGGCTTAGACTGGGACTCCTGGCTTCAGTGGTGCGGTAGGCCCAGACTGGGACTTCTGGCTGCAGTGGTGTGGTAGGCCCAGACTGGGACTTCTGGCTGCAGTGGCGTGGTGCACCTGGGCCGGGAGTCCGGGCTGCAGCAGTGTGTTGAGGCAAAACAGGAACTCCTGGCTGCATCGGTGCAGTGGGCCCAGAACAGGGCGACTGGCCAAAGTGGTGTGATGGGCTTTGACTGGGGCTGCTAGCCGCAGTGGTGTGATGGACCTGGACCGAGACTCTTGGCAATAGTGGTGTGGTGGGCCCAGACTGCGACTCGTGGCTGCAGCGGTGTGGTGGGCCCAGAGTGGGAGTCCTGGTTGCAGCGGTGTTAAGGGCCTAGACCAGAAATCCTGACTGCAGCAGTGTGATGGGCCCCGACCAGGACACCTGGCTGCAGCTGTGTGGTGGGGCCTGATTGGGACTCCTGGCTGCACTGGGATGAAGAGCCCGGACTGGGACTCCTGGCTGCAGCGGTGTGAGAGGCCCAGGCTGTGACTACAGGCTGGAGCTTTGTGGTGGGCCCAGACTGGGGCTCCTGGATGTAGTGGTGTGATGCGTTCTGACCGGGACTCCTGGCTGCAGTGGTGTGGTGGGCCCAGACTGGGGCACCTGGCTGCAGCAGTGTGATGGGCCCAGACCAGGACTCCTGGCTGAAGCGGTGTGATGGGCCTGGATCAGGACTCCTCGCTGCAGCAGTGTGGTTGGCCTGGACTAGGACTCCACGCTGCAGCGGTTTGGTCGACCCTGACGTGGAATCCTGGCTGCAGCGGTGTGATGGCCCCAGATTGGGACTCCTGGCTGCAGATGTGTGATGGCCCCTGACTGGGACTCCTGTCTGCACCAGGATAAATAGCTCGCACCGGGACTCCTGGTTTCAATAGTGTGGTGGGGCCACACTGGGACTAGTGGCTGCAGCTGGGTCTTGGCCTGGACTTGGAATCCTGGCTACAGAAGTATGATGACTCCTTGCTGCATTGGTGTGATGTTCCCAAACTGGCCCTTTGACTTCAGCGATGCGATCGTCCTGCACTGATACTGCTGACTGCAGCAGTATGGTGGGCCTATACGGGATTCCACGTTGCAAAAGTGTTGTCGGCGCCGAGTTAGAGACCTGACTGCAGCTCTGCGATATGCCCGGACTGGAACTCCTGGCTGCAGCTATGTGTTGGGTCCTGACTGGGATTCCTGACTGCAGTGGTGTGTTAGGCTCTGATCGTGACCCCTAGCTGCAGCTGTGTGGTGGGCCCTGACTGGGTCTCTTGGCTGCACCGGGAAGAATGGCCCGTTCTGGGACTCCTGGGTGCAACAGTGTGGTGGTCCCAGACTGGGTCTCCTGGCTGCAGTGGTTTGGCGGGACCATACTGGCCCTTCTGAATGCAGCGGTGTGATAGGCCCAGACCGGGACCCCTGGCTGCATATTTCGGTGGGCCTGGACTTGAAATCTGGCTGCAGCTATGTGGTGGGCCCTGAATGGGACTCCCGGCTGCAGTGTTGTGTTGGGCCCTGACCGCGACTCCTGGCTGCACCGGGATGAATAGCACGTTCTGGGACTTCTGTTTCCAACAGTGTGGTGGGCCCAGACTGTGACTCCTGGTTTCAGTGATGCGGTGGACCCAGACTGGCCCTTCTGGATGCAGCAAAGTGATGGGCCAGGTTTGGGACTCTTTGCTGCAGTGGTGTGGTGGACCTGGAATTGGAATCCTGGCTGTAGCATTGTGATGGGCCCGGACTGGGACTTCTGGCAGCAGTGGTGCAGTGGGCCCAGACTGGCTCTTCTGGCTGCACCAAAGTGATTGGCCCGGTTCGGGACTCCTTGCTGCAGTGGTGTGGTGGGCCTGGACTTGGAATCCTGGCTGCAGTATTGTGATGGGCCTGGACTTGGACTTCTGGCAGCAGTGGTGCAGTGGGCCCAGACTGGCCCTTGTGGATGTAGCGTTGTGATGGGCCCGAACCGGGACTCCTGGCGGCAGCAGTCTGGTGGGCCCAGACCGGGAATCCGGGCTGCAGTGGAGTGGTGGGCCCGGATCGGGACTCCTGGTTGCAGCAGTGTGTTGGGCCTGGACTGGGTCTCCTGGCTGCCATGCTGCGGTGGCCCCAGTCCAGAACTCCTGGCGGCAGTGGTGTGATAGGCCCTGACTGGTACTCCTGGCTGCAATGGTTTGGTGGGGGCCTGGACTGGTACTCCCAGCTGCAATGGTCTGGTGGGACATTACAGGGACTCCTGGCTGCAATGTTGCAGTTGGCATTAACCAGGACTCTCATCTGCCGTGGTGTGATGGGCCTGTGCCTGGACTCCTGGCTGAGGCGGTGTGGAGGACCTGGACCAGGACTCCTGGCTGCAGTGGTGTAGTGGGCTTGGATCAGAAATTTGTCTGCAGTTACAGTGATGGGACTGGACTGGAATAGTCGCTGTGGCATGCTGGCGCCTGCACGACGGTGGCAATGTGGGCCCACACTAGTTTTGGCATTCCTCTCTGTAGGATGCAATAAGTACAATACAATTCTACTTTTAGAATTTTTTTTGCAGATACATTATTTTTCAAAAGTACGCAATCTGCAGGCAGTCAATTCATGTGACATTTTACAAATTCATACTTTTAAAGTGGGATCAGTCTAATGCAATGTTGGAATGCATACAGACTCTCATTTCACACATTGTCCAAGATGAGAAGTCACTTCTTTTATAAAATCTTAAGTTTTCTCAGGAATGTGGCTTGAAAGAATTTCTGGGATTTACATCTTAATGAATCAAAAGTTGCAACCCATTCTAAAAGATTCAAGAAATCTTTAATATATCGAATTAGTTTTATCACTCTGATCTTTTGCCATAAACTCTGTGTCCTACGACCCTGCCTCACTCTCTACATGATACAGGTGCAGTGCTCCAAACATTTGTACTTCCAAATACACCTGCTAAACTATAACCTGGTATTATGTGACTTTCAAATAAATTATTTGTTCAATTGTTCATTTAAGTTAGATCCTTCCTAGAGCTTGGTGACCAGAACCCAACACAGTACATGAACCGTGACCAACTTACATCATATAGAGCTCCATCATAACCTTCCAGCTTTTGTATTGTATGCATAAATGAAGAAAGCAAAGTAACCTGTGTGCTTTTGCCACCACCTTATCATCAAACAGAAAGAGAAAATCCCTGCAGTGTGAAAGCAGGCCTGTCCATCAACTCCACAACAACTCTCTGAAGAGCATGGTATTCAAACCCACCTTACCTCTGTAACCCTGAATTTCCCTTGGCTAATCCAGAGACTCTGCACCTCGTTGGAAATTGAGATTTGTTTAGCTTGGCCAATCTACATAACTGCACATCTTTTGACCGGGAGGAAACTACAACACTCGGTGGAAAATCACGCAGACATGGGGAGACTGTGCCAACTCCATTCAGTCACCTGACGGTGAAACCCTGCCCGGGACCCTGGTGCTAATCACTGAGCCACAGTACTGTCTCCTATTCTGCTGTCCTGCTACCTCAAAGATTCTGTGAACGTGAACAGCAAAATACTTTTGGCCCTGTATTTTTTTTAAATCAATCACACGATGAGGTGTCATTTCTTGCCTATCGCTAATTTTCCAGATGGTAGTTCAGAGTCAACCGTGTTGCGATGGATCTGGTATCATATGTAGGCCAGACCACCTAAGGATATCAGATTCTTTACAATAAGACATTAGTGAGTCAGATGTTTTTTCTATGACAATCGACAATTTATTCTTGGTTATCATTAAACTCTTAATTACAGATATTGACTGAATTCACATTTCACCGTTTGCGTGATTCAGACCAATGTCCCGAGTACATTTACTGAGTCACTATATTAACAGACCAGCAATAATGTCACGAGGCCATTGCCTCCTCTAGTTATGCCAGGAGAGGATCTTAACCTCTTGCAGTCATCCAACATGGAATCATCGAATCCCAACAGTGCACAATAGGCCTTTCGAACAAGAGAGTCTGCAGCGAACTTCCAATGAGTATCCAACCTGACTGCTGTCACATACCAGCACCAAGTCTCGTGGAGAGCATGGGGTCGATAATTATGAAGCACATCTGGCGACCATGACAGAGGTCTGGAGGAACAAGCAGTGAGCTGGAATCAGTTAGAGTCTGCTGTGACATACACGTCAGGAGTTCCAGATTGTATGAGACAGATGAGGGAATTGGAAACTGATTGTAATGAGTTGGGATTGTCAGTTACTGAGGGTGATATTTAGCAGTAATCCCCAATAATAATCCTGTGATCTCAATTCCACATCTGTGTACCTGTGTATTTCAACTGAGTGGTCGATAATTTAATTTTCAGAATCTCAATCTCTTAACTAGTGTGTTTCAGTAAATAATTACTCACAGGTTCAAACTAAATGAATACAACTTCATATAACAGTTTGAGGAAGGAGTAATTTTTCATCTTTGGGCATCAAGGAGACCTTAGACAAGGGACTGCATAGTAGGTTAGTTCGGACGGAAAGGGCCCATGGTGTCAGACGCTAGAAGCTAACATTGGTAGAAGCTCATCTGTTTGGCAGAAAGCAGAAAGTGGGGATAACAAGGGTGCTTCTCAGGCTGGAAGGTGGTGATAAGTGGTGTTCAGGAACACTCAGTGCTGGGGCCACATCTTTTGACATTATAAATTAAAAGGTAAAACGTCTGAGAGCATTCTGGTTAAGATTGCAGATGACGTTAAGTTAGAGAGAGGGTAATGTAGCATTGAGGAAGCAGGGAGGCTGCAGAAGGATTTGGCCAGTTTAGGCGAATTGACAAACAAGTGGCAGATGGAGTACAATGTGGGAAATTTGTTTTGATAGGCAAAATAGAGGCATAGACTATTTGCTAAATGCTAAAAAGTGCAAAGAGACTTGGGAGACTTGGGAGGTCTAGTCCAATATTCTTTCGAGGTAAACTTGCAGATTGATTTAGTCGTTAGGAAGGCAAATGCAATGATGGCATTTAGTTTGGGGGGGACTTGAATCCAAAAGCATGACATATTTCGTAAGCTGTATAACGGTCTGGTAAGACTACATTTGGAGCATTGTGTTTAGTTGGGGCCTCATTTCACATGATGGCAGTCCTGGCCCTGGAACGTATTCAGGGGAGTTTCATGAGAATGGTGCCAGGAAAGAAAAGATGAATACATGAGGAACGTTTGAGGACATTCGGTTAATACTCGATGGAATTTTTAAGGATGGGGCGTGTAATTGAAACTTACAGTAAACTGAATGGCCTGGACAGTGTGAATGATAGGAAGAAGTTTCTATTGATAGGAGAGAGCAGCACCGGACCCACAACCTTAGAATAAATGTAACACTTTTTAGAATGGAGATATGGTGAAACTTATTCACTCAGAGAGTGGTGAATCTGTGGAATTCACTGCCACAGAAGCCCATGAATGCCAGGTCATTGTATATATTTAAGACTTAGATCGATAGGTTCTTGATTATTAAGGGTTACGTGGAGAAAGAGGGAAAATGGGGTTGAGAAACCTATCAGCCATGATTGTATGGCGGAGTAAACTCGATGGGCCCAACAGCCTAATTTCTGAACCTATGTCTCATATGCAGTAATGGTTAAATGAAATCATAGTGAAAGCACAATGAGAAAATGATGCGTAAAGGCTTCCTGCCCAGGCTAATATGTGGGGAGTTCCTGGACTAGAGGATAGGACAGTGTCGAGGTAGGTAGAAATGAGTTCATTGGGCAGGAGCATGCTGAGACAATGGGTCAGCCAGGCTGGTCAGGCTTGTGGACTTGGGAAGGAGGTGGAACATAGCCGTGCGGTATTCCCGGATTATGAGTTTGGAAGCTGAGGGTGGGAGATCTCCGGAGGTGATGAGGGTCAGGAGGCAGGAAACATGTTTCAGCTGATGGGTGAGTGCCGAACAAGAGGATCCAGCTTAAAAATAAGGCTAGGCTATTTAGGACAGAGATGAGGAGAAACATCTTCACCCAGAGCGCGGTGGGTGTGTGGAATGCTCCGCTCCAGAATGCAATGGAGGCTCAGTCTCTGGTTTCATTTAAGAAAGAGTTGGATAGAGCTCTCAAGTGGAATCAAGGGTTATGGAGATAAAGCAGGAACAGGATACTGATTGAGGATGATCAGCCATGATATTAATGAATGGTGGTTCAGGCTCGAAGGACAGAATGGCCTACTCCTGCACCTATTGTCTATTGTCTATTGTATGGTCTGGGAGTTGATGGTTTCGTGATCGGTGTGGGGTCATGATCGAGGGTGTGGTAGGAAGAGATGAACATCCACATGGCTGGATGGACAGTGACAGGAAGAGGGAAGTCAGTGATGCATCTGGATGGACAGTGACAGTAAGAAGGATGTCAGTGATCTATCTGGATGGACAGTTATAATAAGGCCAAAGAGATTAGTGATGTATCTGGATGGACAGTGACAGTAAGCTGGAGGTCAGTGGTGTATCTGATTGGACAGTGACAGTAAGATGAGATAAGTGATGTCTCCATTATTGGAAACCCCTCTTATTCATTGAGTTCCCTTCCCTCAAGAAAGGCAGTATTTTCTCATCCCATGGTCCTTCATGTGACTCCAGATCCTGGGAAATAGGGAATAGGGAATAAATGCTGACCTCAACAGCAACGCACGCATTCAGAGTGTGAGACTTTTCACATTTCAGTCATTGAGGAAAATGTTCTTGTTTATAAAGGACAGTTGCCACCATAGAGTGTAGAATCACAGCTCTGAGACAAACTTTCACACTGGGAGTAAACTGTCTCCGTACAGCATCAGTTGAAATATTTTCTGATCTCGGGATGGGGCCCATGGTGTTTAAGTGGACAGTGTGTTACGGGTAGGTTCCAGATTCTGTTTTCTTTTTATTTCGTTATGATTTATGAGCAGCAACATTCCTTCATTTTTTGGGATTAAACTTTTTATTGTCATTAATTTGTTCTTTTACAGAAAATTGAAAAACAGCAGCAAAGGTGAGTAATGCTGCCACCTCGATCTCCCCAAGGAGCTTCCACACAATGTCTCTGGGAATACATCAGCTCAGAGTTTCAACAAGGAGCTTGTCAGCTGCCTGAAGGTACAGATTTCCTTGCATGGGAAAATGCAGTCACCAATTCAACACATGGCGAAGGCATTCTACACCACACTTGCTTTTATAGGCATCCGTGGTACGGTACTATGACAAGTGAACTTGTTTTGATCTGATGCTTATCTACTCTCTGGTTTTATCTTTTGAACAATAATGTCTCGAGCTCACTGACTGGTCAGCCTCATCCAGACACCAGGACAGTGACAGAAATTTACTGAGTAGCATTCTCGGTAAAATTCTCCACTGACAGAGACTCCCAATGTCACTGCTGCTGCAGCATTCTCTGATCTCAACGTTCTGTCATCTTTTCCAGTTTCATACGTATGAAGGTCTGAGGGGAGATCAAGCAAGTTAGTTCTGAAGAAGGGTAACTGGACCCAAGTCCCTGCTTTCTCTCCCACTGAAGTTGTCAGTCCTGCTGAGCAATCTTTGCTTTTGGTATACAAATGTGACCTGTTTTCCTGAGAATTTTGATGGTTAGGGGATGATCTGAGCAAAGTCCTACAACACATTAACAGGAAAATATAAATTATTTTCATACGTTGTCGATTCTAGAATGAGGGAGCATTGTATGAAAGTTCGACAATGTTCAGGAGAGATGCTGGGAAACACTTGTACACACAAAGGATGGGAGAGAGGTGGAACTCTCTTTCACAAATGCAGTGGATATTGGATTGGTTGGTCAGTTTAAATGATGCAGTTTTTTCGTTAAGCAACGGAATTATGGGATATGTGCACTGTGTGTTTTGTAAAGCTTCATCAAACCACCATCCCTTCTGGAAATCCTCTCCGCCTCAACCTCGTTGGTCAGGGAATTCAAGCATTGATAGATTATCCTCCTGATCCCTGCACGTTGAGACATTTGTGATGTACAGATGTGTAAATTTATCAGTGTCGTGATTTGGAGATGCAAGATGAAGGGGCGGCGCTCTGAAAGCTAGTGCTTCCAATTAAACCTGTTGGACTATAAACTTTTGCTGTGTAATTTTTAGATTTATAGGGTAAACATCACAGCAACCCTAACACTCATACATTGCCACTCAGGGAGAACTGCAGGCTCTGATATGGTGCACTTGTGTCAGTCAGATGGAGGTGCGATTGAAACCATCAGTTTGAAACTTTACACAGTTTCTGATGACCTGTTTCCTTTTCCTGTTGTGGCTCTGATCAGGATTTTGTCCAATGCTAAGAGCAGGAGATGACCTGATCGAAGGAGAAAGGGAGAGGTTGGATTATTGACAGTCCATTCTCCAGGGTGTGACTGAGTTGGGATCGAGGTTTCACATGAGGTTCTGCAGCTGCCAGAATTGGAGCTGAGAACTGGAAGAATCTCTTACAATCATTTAAATAGTGACATTGCAAACAAACAAAATTACATACGTCCCCCTGCTCTCTTAAGAGGAACTGCGAGCTCATTCTCTGTCCAAATTCTATAATCTCTGTGAAGACTGGGCTGGAGAGCAATCTGAGGTGCGATTGAAACCATCAGCATTCAAACTCACTCAACACCGAACCACTTCCAACGCACAGTGCACTGAATTTTGTTTGTTAGAATCTTATTGTTGCTCCCTGCGAGAGGAATTATAAACAGTACATCACTGCTTCTTTTTCAATTTGTCTCACAAAGTTAATTTGCTTGCGATTGGAATTCTTTGCCGGGGAAAGTATGGAATTACCCTTTGCACTTCTCACTACCTGGTGATTATGGCAGCTCCGATCTGCTGGTCATTATCGATGTGGTTATACTATGGAGAATTCCCTGTTATTCTTTCCCGGGGTGTTTCCTGGACATAACTCTTGTATGCAGTGTTTCTGGGGTCCTGTCCCGTGCAGCCAAGGCAACTCTGTCTGGTTCATCGTCACTTTCTCCTCTGACCGATTTGTGACCGTTAGTTGTGAGAAGCTGAAAACCAATTATTGCACTTAGAAAACTATGTCTGTGGTTCTAGTAACAACGTGCATCCTGTTCTGTTTGAAAAACACCTCCTTCTATTTTCAATATGAGTCTCAGACGATAATCAACAATGTTCCATTCTACTGTAGAACAAAATCAAGCTACTTTACGGAGACCTTGTGGCTGGTTTTGGATTGGTTTGACACGGCATTGATTCCTTTACTGCCATTCGCTTTAATTCTGTTGCTCAATGCTCTGACAGTGCGACACATTTTGGTGACCAGTCTAGTGCGGAAGAGGCTGAAGGGTGAGAGCAAACGAGCGAATCACAGAGATGCAGAGATGGAGAGCAGAATGGAATCTGTGATTTTGCTCTGGGGAGCAGAGTCATAATAATGAAATGGAGCACCCTTGTGGTGAACGTGATACAATGTCACACTCTGCAAGTCTGCTCACGCCCCTGTTTGGGGGTCACGGAAGGGGAACACATCAAGATTTCAGTCATCGAGGGAGAGAGGGAGGGCAGCAGCTCACAGCACCATCCAAAACTGACAGCATCATTAACACAGAGACACACACAAGGCCGATGTGGAAAGGCTCAAAATTGACTAAAGTGGAACATGCTCATGTGGAGAAATGTGCTCTCTCTCTCTCTCTCTCTCTCTCTCTGGAATGTGGAAATGATTTGACTTTGAGCAGTATTCCGGCATTATACAGAATAGAAGTTTATCTGATTTGCCTGAATTGTCAGTTTTCAGAGCAGTGTAACACTAATAACATGGGTTCAATTCCCATCACTGGTGTCAGGTTACCATGAAGGACTCTCCTTCTTAACCTCTCGTCCTTCGCCTGAGGTCTGATGGCCCTCAGGTGAAATCACTATTAGTCACTTCTCTCTAATGAGAGAGCAGCCAATATGATCTGGCAAGGGTATGATGACACAACAACGCATTAGTGTTGCCACTGCAATTGTATCCATGCACCTCTAAATGAACCGTGTCATGAGGACACAAGGATGACTTTCCTCTACCCGGTTCAGTTCTCTCCGGATCTGCCCAGCGAAGATTCTCGCAGAGTTCTTTGGGAGGACCTGCTGCAAGTCAGCCCAGAGGACACCGGAAGACTCGATGGTCCCATCACCATAGAAGAACTTACTGGCGCCCTGGACTGGCTCCCCGAGGGGAAAGTCCCCGATGCTGCACGGGCTGACTGTCGAGATATTCAGGGAGATCTGGGACGTCCTGGGGAGCGATAATGCACAGGCCGTGGGCAGTGTCTAACTGGCGGAGAGCTGCCTCTTTCTTGGCTCTGGGCGGTCATCGTCCTGCTGCTGACTAAAGGGGAACTTTGTTCCTCAAAGAACTGGTATCATGTCTCCTTCCTCAGCACGGACTACAAAATCTTCGCCAAGGTGTTGGCTTCTGGACTGTCTTCCGAGCTGGCCCACATGATTCACCCGGACCAGTCCTACACTCTCCTGAGCCAGAGGATTCACATCAGTGACCACCTGATCCGGGACCTGATCCATTTCTGACAACAGGCTTGTCTGCCAAGAGCCTTCCTGTCTCTCCACCAGGATAAGGCGAACGATAGAGTCGACCATGAGTATCTTTGTGGGACTCTGTGAGCATTTGGGTTCAGGACGCAGTTCGTCACCAAGATCCGACTTTTGAATCCGACTGTCTGGTTAAAGTTAATGGGTCCCTGAAGGCGCCCCCTTGCTTTGGGAGAGGAGTACGTCAAGGCTGTCCATGTGCAGCCAGCTGTATTCCCTCTGCGTGGAGCCATTCTTGTATGTCATGCGGAAGAGGTTGTCAGGGCTGGTTCTGCATGCCACGGGCACGGAGCTGGTCCTCTCGGCTGACGCCAACGACGTGCACCTCACTTTCACCGACCCGGCTGACCTGAAGAGGATGCACGAGTGCCAGGCAGTGCATTCAGCAGCATCTTTGACAGGATCAAATAAGCTAAATGTTCAAGAAAACTGGCCGGTCTGTGGCGGGTGGACTCTGCCAGAGCAGTTACAGGAGGTCAGTTGGAGTACCATCCATCTCCTCTAGCTGGGGTTTACCTCACCTCGTCTCAGGAATACTGGCCAGAAAAATTGATTTTCTCCGGGATCTCGGGTGGAGGGTGCTGCATACAGCAGTCCCCTGCAGTGGCAGATTGCGAGGTTCATGGACTCCCAGAACAACAGTTTGTCCTGTGTCGCTGTGGAGTCCGTGGACCATGTATATTTTGGGTGTGGGAATTTACTCCCCCTTTTTGCTTTTCTTAAACACCTTTTATGTTTTTAGTTGCATTTCAGCCACATGCTCCTGTCCTTTGGGCACCCGGTGCGGAGTTGGAGGGTAGGTCACAGGATCTCGGTGTTGGTCTGTTCCTGGGCCTGGCCAAACTGGCCATACACACGCCCAGGCAGCGGGCCGAGAAGAGGGTCGTTCGGGCCGATTGCCTGCCCCTCTTCTGCGGTTACGTTAGAGCCCGTGTTCCTCTGGAAAAGAAAGCACGTGGTGTCCACGCTGGAGCTGTTCAGAGAGAAGCTGTTCAGCAATACATGGTGTGGAGTGGTTTACTTCTCCCTATGTCTCTATTTTGATTTGATCCCAGCCCTCCTATTTCACTTTCTTCATCACGTAGCATTGCCTTTTGTTAAGAAGGGCACTGCATGTTACTGGCCATTCGGGTGGTTCCTTTTTTTCTGTTTGTGGAATATAAATATAGATTTCTGCACTCATTATTTTTCATTGGGTCCTACAGCTGCACATGCACAAGATGGGTGCTGGAGAATGAATAAACATTATGGCTGTTGCATTGGGCCAACCAGTCTGCTCATTGCTGTTTCCTCGCACGTCCAGTCTAGGGTTGATCACTGCTGTTTCCTGGGTCATCCAGTCTTGAGTTGGTCACCGATGTTGCCTGAGTCATTAGTCTCGGGTTGGTCACTGCTGTTGTATGCACCATTCAGTCTAGTGTTGATCACCATTGCCTGAGCCCCATGAAAAGGAGAACCACCTGAGACGATCCAGCAGCACACAACGGCAAGACTCAAAATGGCAGACCCAAGAAGTACCTATGTCTGGGAAACCGCTGCCTTTGGATCGACTGCTCCATCCCAGCCTACGACCCCATCCCCCTTCAGGCACCTAACTAAACATTTGGGGATAATGGCCTATCCCCACACAAGCAAGACCATTGAGGCTTGCAAAGTGCTGGTGTGGTCTGCCTACTGGCCATCGTCACTTCGGCCTGCATGTGCCTGCCTCTGTGCCCGACTCTCAATCTGCAGCACCTGGGCCTGCGATCCCTGAACGTGAGCCTGAGCCCTGTTCTACTCTTCTGGCCCCAGCTCTGACACCATGGAACCTGCTCCTGCAGCCCTACCTCCTGCAGTACCTGTGTCTCGAGGTCCTGCACAGGAAGCCAGACCACCTGCCCTGTCCAACCTCACCAGAAATCTTAGGGGTGGGAGAGGAAGCGACATAGTTGACATTCCCTGCCCTCGCCACACCCCCGCGCTTCCCCAGCCAACACTCCCCCGCCCAGCACTTCTTCCTTCCAAACACACACAAACTTCAGCATCCTGGACTTCAGATTAAACACTAGTAATATATTAGTTCGCATTAATTTCTCCAGCACCGTTCTAAACTGATACAAATTAACTTCCATTCCCCCCTCTCAATGGACATTTTCAACGTGAGCATCTCTGGAAATTATTGGAGGGATCTGCACAGTGATATTACATTGAGTTTCAGATTGTGTATGCTGTGTTGCTTTGCATATTAAAAAATTGGACTTGGGTTACCAGACAAAGCTTCAGATTTTGCAAATGATATGCAACTTGAATTTTGGAATGTTCAGGTAGTCCAGGGAGACAGAAACAACAACATAACTGAAATACTGTGAGATGTGAAGTGATGTTATTTATAAAATAGTCTGAGAAGACTCAGCACACACTAGCTGGTTAAATGTGAAATCTGAAGCACAGAGAAAGCTGCAGTTTAATTTCTGCTGCATTTCATTTTTCCAAAAACTTAATTTGACTCTTCAATTCTGTCAGTGCTTCAATAAGGCAGCTCACTACCACCTTCTCAAGGATTGGAAATTGTGGATAAATGCTTGACCCCCAGTAAAGCTGACACGCTGTGAGTAAATGAAATTAAACACCAGTAAGCTAAACATCTTTGGTGGTTAAGTAACTTGAGAAGATTCTGAAGGAAAAGACATTCATGCATTTGGAAAGACTGGGTTTGATTAGGAGTAGTCAGCCTGGCTTTGTGCGTGGGACAACGTGCTTCACAAATTTGTGACAGTTCTTTGCTGAAGTGACCAGGAAGGTTGACACGGGAAGGGTGGTAGACTCGATCTATGTGAATTTGAGTAAGGCCTTTGATAAGGTTCCACATGTTAAACTGCATGGAACCCTTGGGGAGCTGACAAATTGGATTCACCATTGGCTTGAAGGTAGGAAGCAGAGGGTAATAGTGGAAGGATTCTTGTCGGATTGGAAGTCTGTCACTACTGGTGTACCTCAATGGTTCCTGATGGACCCATCGCTGTTTGTTATCTATATCAATACTTGGACGAGAATGCAGAAGACATGATCAGTAAGTTTGCAGATGTCACTGAAATAGGCGGTACCGCGGACAGTGAAGAAGATTATCAGAAATTTCAGCAGGACCTTGATCAGCTGGGTAAATGCGCCAAGAAATTGAAAATGGATTCTAATAAAGGTAAGTCTGAGGTGTTAGATTTTGAAAAGTCAAATCGTGGTCAGAGTTTTATGGTGAATGGTAAGGCCTTAAGCAATGTAATGGAACAGAAGGATCTTGGAGTTCAGGTGCACTGTTCTCTGAAAGTGCATTCCCAGGTAGTCAGGGCAGTGATAAAGGCTTTTCGAACAATGGCCTTCATCATTCAGGGAAGTTATGTTGCAATTGTACAGAAAATTGGTGAGGTCGCACTTGGAATGTTGTGTTCAGTTCTGTTCACCTTGCTATATGAAGGGTGCTATTAAACCGGAAAGAGTGCAGAAAATTATCTATAAAGATGTTGCCACGACTCAACGGTCTGAGTAATAGGGAGAGGTTGGATATGCCCGAACAGTTTTCTTTCTAGCATCGGAGACTGCAGGGGGATCTTGCAGAAGTGTGTAAGATCATGAGAGGGATAGAAAGGGTGAATGCACTTATTCTTTTTCCCTGGTTTTCCCGGGAAGGGGGGAAGGATAGATGTGGAGAGGAGCTGAAAGAGAGGCAACGAGACATGAGAAAGGATGTGGAGGGGCACTAAGACGTGGCATGGAATGTCAAGAAGAGAACAGGTAACAGAGATGTTTCGACAGTGAAAGAGCAAATGTGCCCTGTGTCCATTTGCAGCAACTTTCCAAGATGAGCGTCTCTGACAATAAGCATTAAGCACGAAGCTCAATCACACACTTCAACTGTTGTATATACACTCTCTCTCCTTGTCATATACACATACACAGATATACAAAGACTGTCACACTCACATCACACAGTGCTGTAAAATCTCTCTCTCTCTCTCTCTCACACACACACTCATCTGGAAAATGAAGAAGAGAAGTTCATTGATGCCTGTAGTCAGGGGCCGCAACTTACTACCAACCCCGCTCGATGGGTACGTGAACTGTAAATATAAATGTTCTTCAAAGTTTGGGAGAAGATTTGTAGCTCGGGTGCTCATTGTTGTGGTTCTGTTCACTGAGCTGGAATTTGTGTTGCAGACGTTTCGTCCCCTGTCTACGTGACATCCTCAGTGCTTGGGAGCCTCCTGTGAAGCGCTTCTGTGATGTTTCCTCCGGCATTGCGATTAATTTGTACCTGACGCTTCCGGTTGTCATTTCCAGCTGTCTGCTGCAGTGGTCAGTATATTGGGTTCAGGTCGATGTGCTTATTAATTGAATCTGTGGATGAGTGCCATGCCTCTAGGAATTCCCTGGCTGTTCTCTGTTTGGCTTGTCCTATAACAGTAGTGTTGTCCCAGTAGAACTCATATTGCTTGTCATCTGAGTTTGTGGCTACTCAGGATAGCTGGTCATGTCGTTTCGTGGCTCGTTGACTTTCATGGATGTGGACCGTTAGCTGTCTTCCTGTTTGTCCTATGTAGTGTTTTGTGCAGTCCTTGCGTGGGATTTTGTACACTACATTGGTTTTGCTCATGCTGGCTATCGAGTCGTTCGTCCTGGGGAGTTGTTGTCTGAGAGTGGCTGTTGGTTTGTATGCGGTTATGAGTCCTAGTGGTCGCAGTAATCTGGCTGTCAGGTCATAAAGGTTTTTGATGTATGGTTGTCTGACTAGTCCTTTAGGTTGTGTCATGTCCTCATTCCGTTGTCTTTCCCTTAGGGCATCTGTTGATGAAATTGTGGGAGTAACAGTTTTTGGCGAATACATTGTATAGGTGTTCTTCTTCCTCTTTTTGCAGTTCTGGTGTACTGCAGTGTGTTGTGGCCCTTTTAAACAGTGTCTTGACCCAACTTCTTGCGCCGACACCTCCTCCCATACTTCTCTCCAAGGCCCAAAAGGATCCTTCCATATCCGGCACAAATTCATCTGTACCTCCACACACAACACCTGTTGCATCCGCTGCACCCGATGTGGCCTCCTCTATATTGGGAAGACAGGCCCCCTACTTGAGGAACATTTCAGAGAACACCTCTGGGACACACAGACCAACCAACCAACCACCCCATGGCTGAACACTTTAACTCTCCCCCACTCCAACAAGGACATGCAGGTACTTGGACGCCTCCATCGCCAGACCATAACAACACGACGGTTGGAAGAAGAGCGCCTCATCTTCCTTTTAGGAACCCTCCAACCACAAGGGATGAACTCAGATTTCTCCAGTTTCCTCATTTCCCCTCCCCCCACCTTGTCTCAGTCAAATCCCTCGAACTCAGCACGGCCTACCTAACCTGCAATCTTCTTCCTGACCTCTCCGCCCCTACCCCACTCTGGCCTATCACCCTCACCTTGACCTCCTTCCACCTATCACATCTCCATCGCCTCTCCCCCAATCCCTCCTCCCTACCTTTTATCTTAGCCTGCTGGACACACTTTCCTCATTCTTGAAGAAGGGCTTATGCCCGAAACGTCGAATCTCCTGTTCCTTGTATGCTGCCTGACCTGCTGCGCTTTTCCAGCAACACATATGAAGAAAACATGCCAGGTCTGGAAGTGCACTCTCTCCCCATGGAAGCCAGGATGCTAAGTAAAATCAACAACCCTATTCCTCTGCAATCTGGAAAAAATTTGACTTTGCGTAGTATTCCTGATACATAGTGGATAGATTAAGATGTATTTCTATGGCAATTGTGCTCAGATGTTTTCGAGTGAACCATCACTTAAGGAGATGAATTTTAATTGCAACTTACAACTTTGTTGTGATGCACTCTGGCAAGAAATAAGTTAGAAAGGATTCCAAATTATTTAATCATACGCAGTGGTGGAGGCTGGTCATCCCTGGGCATGTCAATCTCTTTCTGGAATACCTCAAGGTCGACATTACAAGGGATTAGAAAAACTGCTCTATATCTCCAAGGACATTATTTGAAACATGAAACAGTCGTGCAATGTGATAGAATTCAATTTTTGATGCATTCTCAAACAAATGGCAGCCCGGTGGCTCAGTGGTTAGCCAAAGATCCACGTTGGATTCCACCTTTCTCCTCACCTCGCATAATCCCTTTCCACTCTCTATCATCTCTCCACATTATATATATAGGTATTCCCTTTAAGCATTGTAATTTCCTTTGCATCCCAGCATTTAGACTCTCATCCCACAGTTAAATTCGTATTTTCCTTCCTGCAACAGCAGTCCTGATCACCCTTCTTGACTTTTAGTGAATGGCGCTCAAGGACCAATCAGGTTTCATTCTCTTGAGAGACTTAGCTCGACAAAGAACTCCCCAGCTGTGTTCCATGACGGTTGCACCTGGATCCAGAAGGCAGACTCTGACCCACTGAAAGTCACAGAAGATGTGCGATTCCCTTATCCTGAATGTTGATGACCAGCTAGCTCTCTGACCACATCCAAACTGCTGGACAGATATCAGATATTGTTTTTGACTTAGTGTATTTCTTGACTGAAGGCGGTCATCCCAGACTTGACTGAGGCCTACTCTCATTAGTTTTTGAAACATGATGTACTGCTTGTAAAGCATGCAGCATATTTGGCACTCTGATGAAAAGTCACCAGACTTGAAACGCTAACTCTGTTTTCTCCCTACCGTTGCTGCCGAAGCTGCTTTCACTAAACAGCACAACAAGACAACATATTGTGATCCTTTAAGGTCGAGCAGAGGGGCCAAAATGCAAAAAGGCAAAGCAACACACCAGGGATGCACAAGAAACTGAACACTAAGACATCAACAGAAATGCATGCTCATCTGGTCTGTGAGCTGTGTACCTATTCTTTTGCATAAATTGCCCTAGCAGCCTGGCATACAAACGTGTATTGTAAGGAGGTTGTTGCTGTGCTGTGATGATGCAGAAATGCGAGCACATGTCTGATACTACATGCTGGATGCCAATTGAGCACACCCTGAGATGGTGACACCAGGTGTCCAAGGTAGATATCCAGAGAAGTAAGTGGTGAGCTGGTATCGCAGGGATTCACTAACATTTGCATCAGACGTTCTTGACATCTAGTTTCCTTTCAGCAGATAGCACAATAGGATCCTGTGTATTAATGAGACAAGATTAAGTAATAATGAGCATCGGAATGAGCAATAATCCCCAAGAATGGGTCTCTTGCCATTTACGAGTAATAATCTCATCTCAGCAACCAAGATTTGCTTGGTAAGGCGACTTGATAGTCTCAATGGCAAGAAAGGTCTCACTTGACATCTAACACAATTCTTCCAAATGATGCACTCTTATTGATTTTTGGGGGGAGTTCGTGATCACAGGCAGCTAAGACAGATAGTCTACAATTTTAAGTATTTTTTCATGCTTTATTGAGTTTGCAAAGCATCACTTTCAGTATGATGCATTAGTTAATTATAGAGTCACAGCGATGTACAGCACAGAAACAGACACTTCGGTCAAATTATCCATTCCTTCCAAATATCCTCAATTGATCTCGTCCCATTTGCCAACACTTGGCCTATATCCCTCTTAACATATCCTATTCATATATCCATCCAGATGTGTTAAATGTTGTAATTATACCAGACTCCACCATTTCAGCTGGCAGCTCATTCCACACGCGCATTGTGAGAACATTGCCCCTTAAGTGACTTTTAAATCTTTTCCCTCACACCCTAAACCTGTATTCTGCAGTTCTGAACTCCTCCACCCCAACGAAAAATATATTATCTATTTACCTTATCCATGTCGCTCATGATTTTATAAAGCTCTATAAAGTTAGTCCTCAGACTCCGACACTCCAGGGAAAATAACCTGAGCCAATTCACCCACTTCCTACAGCTCAAACCTCCAACCGTGGCAACATTCATGTAAATCTTATCTGAATTCTTTCGAATTTCACAACATCCTTTGTGCAGGAAGGTGATAAAGGAAGTGTACAGCAGTGACAATTGTTACCAGAGGACAAAGAGACTATCGACATGAAAAATTCCAATTTCATTCAAGTATTGGGGACAAGATCGTGGTGGTAGTGAACTCATCTCTAGGTCTTCCTCTTCTTCTTCTGGTCTATCTTTACCTGCCTGGTGAGGACTGTTCAATGAAGACTGCTCTCTGGGGAACAACTGATGAGATGTACCTCCTAAAAGGTCAGCGAGATGAGAACCGCCCTTGGAGAGAACCGCCCTCTGCACAAGATCTTATTACTATACAATATTTCCAGGGGCAGGTAACCTACACTGTGTTCGTTTGGCCAGTGGCCCAATTCTGTTGGCTAGTGGCCATGGGACAACTGCATTGGGGGTGGCTGAAATGGTAGCTTATGATTATTCAGATGCGGATACTTATGGAGTGCAAAGTGAGGACCAAAGGAATTCTATCAGTGTTGTGAGAGAGGAGAAGATGGTGGTGAGGGCAGAAGTTCAGGAAATGGATGGGTCATGGCTAATGCCCTGTCAATCCCAGCCGGCCCGAGAAAGATCCACTTCTTAACCTTAAATGTGGATTCCAATGCCACCAACCTCTTTGATTTATTATTTTCGCTTTTACTCATGCACAGTGAACAGTTTTGTTTTGTGTACAGTACAGGCAGATCGTCACATACCATACAAAATCCATGAGGATAATAGAACAAACTAAAGAATACAATGTTTTAGCTGCAGAGAGAGGGTGAACAGTGAGTGAGATTAACAGTGAATGTACAATTTGGGAGGTTTCTTTAGAAGTTTAATAGTAGTGGGTAAGAAGCTGGTCTTGAATCTGCACGTGTGTGTATACAGTTTTATATATCCTGCTTTATGCAAGCAGGTGGAAGAGAGTACAATCAAGGGCGAGGGATCCTTAATGATGTCGGTTGCTTTCCCGAGGCGGCGGGAATTTTAAGTGGAATACTCGTTTGAGTGATGGAATGGGTTGTGTTCATGACTCTTTCCAGTTTCTTGCGGTCTTGGGCACAGCAACTGCTACAGACCGCTGTGATGCAACCTGATAAGATGCTTTCTATCTTTATCCAAGGGATAATTAGCTGCTCTTTCCATTGCACCCCCCAGTGCAATGCAAACACAAGACACATATTTCCCTTCCCTGCCTTGTCAGCATCCTGCAGGGATCGTGCACTCAGGGACACCATGGACACTCTCCACTCCCAGCCCATTTCCTATGGCAACTTCCCATACAATCACCAATTGCCCGTTCTTCTCATCCCTTCTCACTATCCAAGATCCCTGACATCTTCCAGGTGAAGCAGCGTTTTACGTGCACTTTGCTCAGCAGTAATTGAGGACAGCAGATGCTGGAGATCAGAGTCAAGAGTGTGATGCTGGAAAAGCACAACATTCGAGGAGCAGTAGAATCAACGTTTCAGGCGAAGCGCTCTTGCTTGATTCTCCTGGTGCTGTAATGTGGGTTGACCTGCTGTGCTTTCCCAACACCACAATGTCCACTCTGAATTGTGCTCAGTAGAGTTTACTATATTTGCTGCTCACAATGCGACCTCCTCTACACCAGGGAGACGGGACACAGATTGGGGCACCCCTTTGCGGGAACACCCACGTTTCGGAGTAATGAGCTTGAGCTTCCGGGTTTTTCCGCCACTTGCACACCAGCACTGTTTTCCCTCTCCCCAGCATCTGAGTCAGGGCCTGTGCAGGGCTCCAGCAGGCTCAGCACAATCTGAAACACAACACTCCAAGGCACTTTCCCTGAAGATTTCAGGGCTCAATATCAAGTTCAGCAATGTCAGAGGATGAAAACCTTCTGCAATGTCCTTTACCCAGAGCCCAGGCCCTTGTCATGACACTGTCTGCTTCAGGCACAGCCAGCCCCATGATCACCTTTTCTTTCTTCCTACCTCACAATGATCCAGCTCTTTCTGTGTTTGGCCGCTTTTCTCTCTCTTCCTGAACTCCACCTCCACATACTGCAGGAGTAACAGACCCCACCATTCCCCACCTATGGCCATCTTCAGCATATATCCCACATTTCTGAATCGGAAACTTTATCTCTGCTTTAACTGCACAGATCCTGCCAAACCTGCCGAGATTCTCCAGCGATATCTCTTTTCTCCAGCAATCACCTTTAGACGACATTTCCAGGGCGGCAACTCACTTCCTATTGGACATAACCAGGAGATGGACAGACTTTCTGACCAATCGGAGCTGGATGGAGAGCTGAGGCCTGCCCTGAGGGCTCACGCAGATTCTCGAGGATTGTGTGCGAGCTAGCGGGATGCGGGGCCTTGTGCTGGGCAGGGAGAAGTTTATTTTTAAATCTTTCTGATGAAGGTGAGAAAACAGCTTCGATATTGATCAACAAACTGATGTATGGTACTGAGGAGGGAAACTTTCCTATCCATGTAACTGTTCAAATAATGTCGCTAATCGGGGATTATGGGAAATCAGGACAAGAATACGCACTCCCAAGCATTCTGATTAAAGTGAGAGGGGAAACTGTGGGGGCACTGGCCCAAATATTACAGTCTCCCATAGACTGGGAGGAGGTGTCAGGAGACTGCAGGATTGACATTACAGTCTCCCCTGGAATGGGAGATAGTGTCAGGAGACTGGAGGGTTAACATTACAGTCTCCCCTGGACTCGGAGGAAATGTCAAGGGACTGTAAGATTGACATTACCGTCTCCCCTGCACTGAGAGAAGGTATTAGGAGACTGGAGGATTGTATTACGGTCTCCCCTGGACTGGGAGGAGGTGTCAGGAGACGGAAGGATTGATATTACAGACTCCTTGGAATGGGAGCAGGGACCGGGAGATTTGAAGATCAACGTTAGTGTCCCCTGCATTGGGAGGAGGTGTCAGGAGACTGGAGGATTGACATTATAGCTTTGATCTTAAGAGGTTCGCAAGCTCATTCTTGGCAGCTACAGCCCTGCCACTTAAACTCTGTTGATGGGAGAGCTTTTGTAAACAGTAATTTAGGGTTAATTCGGAGTCACGTGTAAAAGGTGCGTTGATTAGAAAAAGTCAAGGGAAAGTGTATATTGGTAACTATTGCACCTTTTGAATTAACAGAAAGGCTAGATGATGGCAGTGTTACTTATGGATTTCCATAAGAGTTGTGAGGAATGTTACAGGTCATGGTACAATCTGCAGTGGTTATTTGTACACAAAATTGACTTGAGAGTAAGGAAAATGAAAGTAATGACCAATAGAAGGTTTTTTCCAGCTGGAGAAATATTTGGAGTGGAGTTCCCAGGGGTTCAATATTGAGTCCTGGAAGTTCCAGAATATAGGAAGTATAAGGATGGCAAGGTATGGTGGCCTTGGATAACAGCGAGGTTGTGAATTTCGTCAAAAAGGAAAACATAGGCATATGCAAATTTGAGGAAGATAATATTAAACAAGGTTGATAAGGAATATGAAGACAAGAGGACAAACACTCAAACAGGGCATGAGGAGAGCAAGGAGAACATTACAAAAACTTAAAAGCGAAATTAGGAGAGCAAGGAGGGATCATGAAATTAACTCGGCAATTAGAGTTAAAAACAATCCAAAGGCAGTTAATCCATACATTAAGGGAATAAGTCGGGAGAAGGTACAACCAACGACCACTCAAGGATAAAGGAGGAAGCCGCAGCCGATGAGGCAAATATTACACAAGCATTTTTCAGCAGTATTTACTGTGGCAAAGGACATGGAAGATATAGAATGTAGGGAAATAGTTGGTGAATTCTTGAATAATGTCCGTATTGCAGGGGAGTAAATACTGGATGTCGTGAAACGCATAAAAGTGGACAAATCGCCAGGACCTGATCAGGTGTAACCTAGAACTCTGTGGGAAGCAAAGGAAATTATTTCTGGGCTTCTTGCTGAAATATTTGTATCACCGATAATCACAGGTGAGGTGCTATAGACTGGAGGTTGCCTAATGTGGTGCCACTGTTTAAGAAAGGTAGTGAAGAAAAGCCAGGGAACTATGAACCGGTGAGCCTGAAGTCGGTGGTGTGCAAGTTGTTGGAGTGTGTCCTGAGGGACAGGATGCATATGTATTTGGAAAGGTAAGGACCGATTAGGAACAGTCAACATGGCTTTGTGCATGGGAAATCAGATCCCACAAATTTGAGTTTTTTGAAGAAGTAACAAAGCGGATTGATGAGGGCAGAGTGGTAGATGTGATCTATATTGATTTCAGCAAGGCTTTTGACAAGGTTCCCCATGGGACACTGGTTAGCACTTTGAGATCTCATGGAATACAGGGAGAACGCACCATTCCGATACAAAATTGGCTCAAAGATAGAAGACAGAGGGTGGTGGTGAAGGTTTGCTTTTCAGAATGAAGCCCCGTGACCAGTGCAGTGTAACAACGATCGGTGCTGGGTCAATTACGTTTCGCCATTTATATAAATGATTTGGATGTGAGCATAAGAGGTACAATTAGTAAGTTTACAGGGAACAACAAATTTGGAGGTGAAATGGACAGCGAAGAATGTTACCTCAGATTTCAATGGGGTCTTCATCGGATAGGTCAATGCACTGAGAAGTGGCAGATGGAGTTTAATTCAGATAAATGCGAAGTGCTGCATTGTGTGAATGTAAATCTTAGCAGGACTTATACACTTTATGTAAGATCCTTGGGAGTGTTGCTTAGCAAGGAGACCTGGGAGTACAGGTTGATAGTTCCTTGAAAGTCTAGTTGCAGGTAGATAGGATAGTGAAGAAGGCACTTGGTATGCTTTCCTTGATTGGTCAAAGTATTGAGTACAGGAGTTGGGAGGTCATACTGCGGTTATACAAGACATCGGTTTGACCACTGTTGGAATATTGTGTGCAATTCTTGTCTCCTTCCTGTCGGAAAGATTTTGTGAAACTTGCAAGGTTTCAGAAAATATTGACAAGAATGTTGCCATGTTGGAGGATTTGAGCTTTGGGAGAGGCTGAACACGCTGGGGCTGCTTTCCCTGGAGTTTCAGACGCTAAGGAGTGACGTAGTAGGGATTTAAAAAAATTATTAAGGGCATGGATACGACAGACAAGGTCTTTTCCGTGAGGTGGGGGAGTCTAGAACTATAGGACATCGGTTTAATGTGAGAGGGAAAAGATATAAAATAGATATAAGGGGCAACGTTTTCAAACAAAGAGTGGTATTAGGATGAAATGACGTGCTGGAGGGAATGGTGGAGGCTGGCACGATTGCAACATTTAAATACCATTTGGATGGGTATGTAAATAGGAAGGGTTTGTAGGGGTATGAACCGGGTGCTGGCAGGTGGGGCTAGTTTACGTTGAGATATGAGGTCGGCATGGACAAGTTGGACCGAAAGGTTTGTTTCCGTGCTGTACATCTCTGACTCTATGGCTTTTAATGAAGGAAAGGGGCCGAAAGTAGTGCAGCAGGCAGGGCAGTCCCATACTGCATCGGGGGTGCCTGCAACAATGCTCAGACTCTCACGGCGGCCACTTTGGATTTAATGGGGCAGCAGCGGTTTGTCTTGGAGTTTGCCAAACTATGAAAAAGATAGAAGCAACAGTGGAAAATGCATGAGCAGGAAAGTCAAACACTGGAGTGAAGAGTGGAGGCAGGGGAGGATAGGACTGCAGTATTGGAAACGGTGGTGAAGATCTCAAGAGGAAGGATGCAAACGCTGGAAGACAAGGTTCGGGTCCTTCAGGAGCAAGTGGATGACCTGGTAAATAAAAATAGAAGAGAAAAAACACGTATGGCTTGTGAGTATTTTGGAACGAGGGAGGTGAAGACATCGTCGGCTTCCTGGAGATGGGGTTATCGAAGTTCCTGGGGCTGGAGTTGGAGTCGGGCCTGTTGAGTATGGAGGGAGCCCACTGGGTCACAATGGGCCGGTCTGGGAGGAACATGCGTCCTCGTGCGACTCCTGCATTGTACAGAAAAACAATTCATGATTGAAAAAAACAAGAAGACTGGGAAGAGATCCACAGGCTTTAACATACAAAAGCTCAAGCCCACTTTTTTTTTATCCAGGACTTCTCAGGAGTCACAATTAGAAGAGAAGTGCATTTAATGAAGTTAAGGGAAAATAAAGGGACCTGAACATTCAATATTCCTTGAGGTACCAGGCTATGTTGCGTTTCACTCATGGAGGGACGGTATATACATTTGATTCTGCAGAAAAAGCGAAAGGCTTTGTCATTTGTCTGAATTAAATGACTCTGGTCGGGGTGGCGGGGGGAGGAGGCATTGTTACGGAAAATTTAAAAAACCCTTTCTTTTCTCCTTTTCCCCCTTTTTCTGTGGTTAGCGGCTATTGCATACTGCCTTGCTGTAAAAACAGAATTATTTCATATATTGGTCACGAGGGTACTATCTGCGACATTTGTTTAACAGCTGTCCTTTTGTTTGTTTTTGGATTGCAGTGGCTATATTTGTGTTAAAGCTATATGGGTGGGGGGATGGGCATCCCGTGTGAACTTTCAGAATGCAAATAACTAGTTTTCCTCATTTGTGAATTGACTTGGACACGGACTCAGCTAGAGAGAGATGATAGCAAGGATTGAGAGGAGTGCCTCCTATGTGCAAGGGTGGAGATCTCTAGTGAATTGGGGGTTATTTGGGTGTTTGCTTAAGTCAAATGTCGTGATCAATTTTTTTTTAGCTGCAGTAGATTTTATTGGAATACCTTTTAGACCTTATAAAGATAATCTCTTAATCATTTGCCGCACCACAGGTAAGATTTCTCCCCTTGGGAAATCACAGGCTTCCCGAGATGAACATCGCGAATGATTTGTTCAGGGTGCACCTGCAATGTAAAAGGGAGCCATCCCACCTCCCTCCCCATTAAAAGAAAGGTGTTGTCAAGCCTCAGGAAGGAAAGTTTCGTCATTTCCCTGATACAGGAGACGGACTTAACTGATCAGGAAGATATGAAGGTGCAGCAGGGGGTTATAATAGGGTATTCTCCTCCACCTTTATCTCTCAGAGTAGAGGAGTGGTTGTACTGGTAAGAAGTAACCCCCCTTTCTAGGTAACTGAGCAAATTAAGGACGAACACGGACGGTTTGTCATTCTTAAAGCTGTTATTCATGTAGAAGAGCATGGCATCCTGAATGTGTTTTGTGCCACTGTGCACGCTCTTAAATTTCTAATTGATGCAGTCGATAAATTAATGAGCTTTGGGGTGCACTGAACGATCATGGTTTGGAGGGGGGAATTTAAATCACCGAAAGGAACCCAAGGTAGACAGGGTGTCAAGGGACTTGGCAGGTACTTCCATGCAATCAAAGCAGCTGGTAGACATGTATGAGGATTTGTGATTAGTGAACGTGTAAAGGCGCCTCCACCCTCATGGAACACACCTTACTTTCTATAAACTACACAAGTGTCACGCGTGAATTGGCATCTTTTTTATGCCATTGGATTGTTTGAACGGAACATTGGCGAGCAAATTTGGGAATATAGCTCTCTCGGACCATATGCCTGTGTATTTAGATGTTAAATTCAAGGGTGGTGGAATGGATGCACGGCGCTGGTGCATAGACCCATTCCTGTTCAGGGATCGCAAATTAATTGAGTACATCATAAAAGAGTTCAGAACCTTCTGGGGTATCAAATCAGGTACTGCCAGCAACCTGGCAACACTGTGTGAGGCCCCTAAGGCATATTTCGAGGCCTGATTATTTCGCATTCAACAACTGGAAGGATGGAGAAGGAGGAGCAACAACAGATGGTGGAGACCTGGCGACAAATAGCTGAAAATGCTGATTATAATAGGCCTTCATTGATCAAGCTGCAGCAGATCACAGACCTCCGATCTGCTCGCAACTCATTGCATACACAGGTGGCAAAAAAGGCGGTCTCCTTCACTAAACAAAGACTGTTTGAATTTGGAGGTAAACTAGATAGATACCTGGCATGTCTGGCCAGAAAGAAAAAAAGCTTCCCAATCTATTATGCCTGTTAGAGAGATGGCTGGCACACTTACCTGTGAGTTGAAGAAGATTTCGTGAATATTTCGCAGAGCTATATCGGTCAGAGGGAGGCGAATACGGTGCAGTGAGAATGCAGTCCTTTTTTGCGAACCTGGACCTCCCCAGCATAAACGTGTAACAGGATATGCAGGAAGAAATAAAGTATCTCCAGGTGGAAAATCACTGCGACCATATGGATTCCCAAGTGAATTCTACATGGAATTCACAAATGTGTTGTTGGAGCCGTTTATGGGGATGTCTAGCTCTTCATATACACAGGATTGTCTGCCACCTTCTCTGTGGGAGGCTAATATCTCCCACATTTTAAAGATGGTAAAAGATCCCGAAGCATGTGCTTCATACAGACCAATTTCACTGTTGAATGGAGACTTTAAAATTCTACGCAAGATTCTGGCTGCGAGGTTGGAAAAAGTGTTGCCCCATATTATAAAAGAAGATTTTATATCAAAGGCCAAACCTCCTGGAACAATATCAGGAGGGTCCTGAACATGATGCAGGTATGCCATCGAAGATTGATTCAGCGTTTGATGGGCTCCCTGGTCACAGAAATGGCGTTTGACTGGATAGAATGGCAATACCTATTTGAAGTCCGAGACCGCTTTGGCCTGGGTTGGGTTGGGGGCCATCCTTTCCCAGATGGGTGGCGGTATTGTATAATGATCCCAAGGCGACGGTCATCACAAACAGCACGAAGTCAGAGAACTTTAGAATTGTGAGAAGTCGTCGACAGGATTGTCCTCTTTCACTGCTGTTATTTACATTGGCAATGGAGCCGTTAACAGAGGTTATCAAAAGTAAACTTGAAATCGTGGGGCCGGGGTAGAAACAAGGGAGTACAAGTTCAGCCTATATGCTGATGACATCCTTTTGTTCTTGGCCAGTCCGAAGGCGTCCGTTCCTCGACTGATTCAAACTATTAATTTATTTGACAGTTTTTCAGGATCCATGATCAACTTTACAAAATCGAGTGGCATGCCAGTGAGGGGACTAGTGGAAGTTCTTGATCTGAAGTATGGAATTCGTTCCCGTTTAGATGGTCGTTCCATTTTTTTTATATTTGATAATTATTATTACCCTTGCCTTACACCAGCTGTATAAATCTAAGTATGTACAATTACTGGACACGGTTAAACAAGATTTGCAGTGGTGGGAGGGATTACCAATAGCATGTTTAGGCAGAAGAGCCCTGATAAAAATGAATGTTCCTCCTCACCTGTTATACCCCATTAGAATGCTCCCGTTGTTGCTACCTAGACGAATGTTACAGAGGCTCAATGGTTTGGTGTCACACGTATCCCCTAATTAAATTTACCAAATTGCAGCTCTCAGACTGAGGGAGGGGTGGACCTGCCAGACTTGAAGAGATATCAAATAAGCGCCCTGTTGGCATATATCACCGACTGGGTTTGGGGGGATTTGAAGTCGACTTGGCTTCACGTTGAAGCCATGCAGTCGAGATGTCAGCTAGTTAGTTTATTGATCACAGATAAAATGAAATCTGTGATCGAACAGTATAAGAGTCCAATCGTTTTAAATATGGTGTAAGCAGGGAGGATAATGAGGCAAGACGACGGCAATTGGTCTAAGATGTCGCCGTTAACCCCATCGGCGGGAGCCACAGGATTTAAAACTGGGGCAATGGACTTTGGCTTTAAGGCATGGGAGAATGAGGGAATCTCTAGTCTGAGAAATTTATTCGAGGGATCAGTCTTGATGTCATTTAGCTAGCTAGGTCAGAAATATGGATTCTTTAATAGGGACCTTTTCTGTTACTTTCAGATAAGGGACTATATACAGAGAAAGACCATCCTCCCAGCTCAGATTGACAAGTCAGACATGTAGAAAGGAGTGCTCTGATGTATGGGTGCTCTTTCAGTTCGTACAGAAGGGTCATCTACAGAAGGGTCGTGCCTCATGAGATATGGAGAGACTCTGCAGGACGTGGAATCGAGAGCTGGGGAAGATACTTCTTTAGAAGTACAGGTAAACTTCAGGAATTTTTCCATATGGATCGTAAAGCTGGCCATGCAATTGAAGATTTTAAATCGAGCTCAAATAGCGCCAGACAGGCTGGTTAAGTTCAAAAGAGGAGTGTCACCAGGGTGTCTCAAATGAAACATTAGTATAGGCACTCTCACAAACTGCTGCTGGTCATGTTGTAAGCTCCAGAGATACTGGAGTACTATAGTAAGGGAGTTGAAGGACATCCTGGGGATTGAAGTTAAACTGGATCCACTGTTTCTTCTACTGGGTTTCTGGAATTTGGCCTCGCTGGGGGATCACGAGAAGAGATTTTGTAACATTCTTATCCAGTGTCCGAGGAATAAATTTTTAATGAACTGGTTGTTGGCAACAAAAAATACACACCCCAGATCTTATGGGGTGGTGTAGGCTGGTGACCGAGCGTCTCCCCCAAGACGATCTCACAAATATGATGCACCGCAACACAGAGCAGTTTTACAAGTGGTGACCATTTCTACATTGTATTGACGCAGAATTATCAGTAATAATAATTAGGGCTGTGGTCTTGCCGTGGGAATCAGTATGGGCGCCCGTTGGCCCCTTAGGGTGCAAGGCTGGGGGAAAGATTGGTGCTCGAAGGAATGGGAGGCTCAGTGGTGGTGTGGGGAGTGACATTGAACAAAGTAGCGTGATACAACTTAATTTAAGTTGACTTGAATTCAGTTTAATTTAAACTTATTTGTAGATTAGTTTAGGTTAGGTAGTTACGTTTGTTCTGGTAGAATCGTAGTTAGTTCATTATTAACAGTATCGTGATCAGACATTGTCGTACTTCCTCTATGTTTCTGTATTTTGGTATTAAGTAGGACGTGGAAGCATTGGGAAGGGTTCAGAGGAGATTTACCAAGATATTACCTAGTCCGGAGGGAAGGCCTAATGAGGAAGCTGAGGGGTTTTTGGCTGTTTCATTGGAGAGAAGGTTGAGATGACTTAACAGAGGCATACAATATGATCAGAAGATTAGATAGGGTGGACAGTGAGAGTCGTTTTCCTCAAATGGTGATACCAAGCTCAAGGGGACATAGCTTTTAATGGAGGGTGACAGATATAAGAGAGATGTCAGAGGTATGTTCATTATTCAGAGAGTACTGGGGTGTTGAATACTTTGCCTGCAACGGTAGTAAACTGACAAAATTTAAGGGCATTTAAGTGGTCATCGGATAGACATATGGACAATAATAGAATATGGTAGGTAAGATGGGCTTCAGATTGTTTTCAGAAGTTTGCGCAACATCGTGGGCCGACGGGCCTCTACTGTGTTGTATTGTTCCATACTCTCTATGTTTTGTCAAGTTGGGGGCGGTGTTGGGCTGAGTTGGCAGAGCAAAGATGAGGGCATTGAATGGAATTGTGGCTGTAGCTGTTCAAAACGACAGCCCACCACCACCTTCTCAAGGGGCATATAGGAACGGTAATAAACACTGATGGAACCAGAGAGAAAAACATCCCACGTGTACATTAATAAAAAAAGTCAGCGTCTCAGAACAATGAATCCAACCGTGGGTTCCACCGAGGAGTTTCATTTATTCATAAAGCCAGGAATTTATGTCACCAGATATTTTACATTGTTCCTGACACTCGCTCAGAAATAGGACACTGTTGCTGCACAAATAAATGTGTTTGTGCAAAAACTTAGGTTCCACAGCATGAAACCAACTCTCCTGAAGCTGTAAAGAAAAGGCGGGAAATCATCATGATCTATTGCTTGAATGGCATAATTTTAGAAATTTACAACATTGATTTACCAGAGGAGGATAATCCTCCCAGAGATGGTGAAGAGCACAATCCCAGATTTCCTTCTGTTCTCGGTCTCTGGGTATCTGTGATTCTCTCCTTTGCTCTCACCCATCAGCCTCTTCCAGACTCGACTGATCACTAAAATATGTCTTACTATCAGAGCATTGAGCAAAAGAATCAACGTGAATGGCAGTAAAGCGGTCAAAACCGTATCAAGACAATATAATATCACCTACTTAGTCTCAGTATAGTGGCTTGACTTTGTATACCAGCAGAATGGCATATTGTTGATTAACCTCTGAGGCTCATATTAAAAATAGAAGGAGATGTGCAGGGGGTTGCAGGTTGTTGCCAGAACCGCAGTCACAGTTTTCTCAGTGTAATATTTTGTTTTTAGCTCCTGACTACAAATGGTCACAAATTGGTCAAAGGAGAAAGTGACGGTAAACCAGACAGAGCAGTCAGTAGCTGCATGATGTAAGATCCCAATAACACTGCACGCTGGAATGATGTGTAATAATAATAGACAAACCTTCTCAGTTTTGCATCAGTGACAATCACCATCAGATCAACAGTTGCCATAACTACCACGTAGTGAATAGTACAAGGAACCACACCACATTATCACCGTGAAAGGATTCTGATCGCCAGAAAATTAACTGTGAAAGTGAAATTGGAAAAGACGCGCTGAATTACTGATCAAAATTTTTTCCCGCTGTTCCAGAGTGCAACAATAGGATTTTACCATCAAAACTCAGCGCAGTGTGTGCGTGTGAGTAAGACTTTCACATCACCCTCAAAATTTCATCCCGCACAAACATTACATAGAGTGTGGAGTTTGGACAGAGACTGAGCTCACCATCCCTTTCAGGAGAGCAGCCGCAGAGGGTAGTACACGTATGGAATGAACTGCCAGAGGACGTGGTGCAGGCTGGTACAACTGCAACATTTAAGAGATATTCGGATGGGTAAATTAATTGGAAGTGTTTGGAGGGATGTGAGCCAGTTGCTGGCAGGTGGGACTAGATTGGGATCGGATATCTGGTCGGCATAGGCAGGTTTGACCGAAGAGTCTGTTTCCATGCTGTACATCGCTATGACTCTATGGCTATGACTCTAAGTCTGTGATCATTTTTTGTTTGCAAGGTAATTACTTGAGTGATTGCAATAGATTATTAAAGTTCACAGCTCCAACGTTGGCAGGCAAAGAACACCTTTAGAAAACCTTGCCCCCAACTCAGTCACAGAACTGCTGATTGTACTGTCCATATAACAAACTCTCCTCTTTCCATTGGACTAGGGCATCCCCTGCTCTAAGCATTGGAACAAATCCCGATTGGACCTACAACAGGGCCAGAAAACAAGTTATCAGAATCTGAGTAAGATTTCAAGCAAGTCTACTCCATGTGTCACTAAAAAGGTGCAGAGGAACAGATCATGCAGAGTCTCAGCATTGACAATGTCTGAATGTTAAGTCTGCTGCAATATTTGCATTGTCAAGCTCGCTATGTGTACATGTCAAAGATCTCGGCACGCAGCGATTGGGGGACGAGCTGTCAAGATTTCAATTGCCTGACCAGAGACCAGAAGAGGGACAATTTACTGAAGGGATGGGAGTTAGATGAAGCTTTACAAATTAAAACAGGGTTAATACTCTTCAAATCCTTTGCTCAACAAAATAAAAACTATTTCATTTAACCTGACCAACTGTCCCTTTACCCACTGCCATTTATAGAAGACAGTTCCAAAAACCCTTTGTGTGTAGAACGTTCAAAATCTGGCACTAATTCTCAGGCTATGCTCCTTCATTCTAGAATCTCCAACCAAGGGAAATGGTTTATCTTTTCCTGTTAATATCTTGTAGGATTTCGCTCAGATCATCCCTTAACCTTCAAAATTCTCTCAAAAACAGGCCTCATTTGAATACCAGATTCAGAAATATTTCAGCAAGACTGGGAGCATCTGTAGGAGGGAAAACAGGGGTAATATGTCAGGCTCAGTGCTCCTTCTTAAGAACTAACTGGCCTGATTTCCCCTTGTAGCCTCACACTGTATTAAACCGGAAGAGATGACAGAACACTGAGACCAGAGAATGCTGTAGCAGTGACGTTGGGAGTCTCTCAAAGTGGGGAATTGTACCAAGAATGTTGCTCAGGGAATTACTATCACTCTCCCGGGGTTTGGATAAGGCTGACCAATCAGTGAGCTGGGGACATTATTGGTCAAAAGATAAAACCAGAGAGCAGATCAGCAGCAGATTGAAACAAGTTCAATTGACATAAAGTCAGACCAGGGATGCCAATTAAACCAAAGTGATGTGGAACGCTTTCTCCATATGTTGAATTTGTAGATGAATTCTTCTGTGCGAGTTCTGCCCCTTCAGGCAGCTGACAAGCTCCTTGTTTGAAACTATAAACTGATGCATTCACTGCCTTATCATGTATGGAAGCTCCTTGGGGAGATCGACATGACAGCATTACTCCGCTTTGTTGGTTTTTTTAAATTCAAATTTCTGTCAACGAACAAATTTAATACAATAACAAGTTTAATCCTGATCATCAAGGAGTGTTGCGAATCAGTACATCATAATGAAATGACAAAAGCGGAATCTGGAATCTGTCAGCAATAACACTGTCCATTGAAACACCACAAGCCCCATCCTGAGGTCGCAATTATTTCAGCCGATGCTGCATGGAGTCAGTTTATTCCAGGTGTGAAAATATGTACCAGCGCTGTCCTTCTGTTCTCTAGGGTAGCAGCTGCCCTCTTTGAACAAGAACATTTCATTCACTGATTGAAATATGAATCTTCTCACATACAGAAAGTGTGCATTGCTGCCAAGGTCAGAATTTATTCCCCATTCCACGATGCCCAGGATTCTGAGTCGCATGAAGGACCAAGGGAGGAGAATATACTGCCTTTGTTGAGGGAAGGGTACTCAGTAACCAACAATGGAGACAATCCCTGACCTCATTCTTGTTGTAATTCTCCCTCTAGATAAACCACTGAACGCCCTTGTATTGTCACTCTTCATTCTTCTCAATTGGCAACTAGGGACGAGCAATAAACTCTGAGCAACAAATGCTGCCATATCCCACAAATGAATAGAATTAAGTGAGAACCCTTTGCTTTCAATTTATGTTATACCACTTGGGTGAATTTCCAGACATTATTCATAGTGATCATACACTTCTGTTAGGATACTTACCTTTTCCAGCCAGCAACCCTAACCATCAGCAACACGAGATATATCCTGGTGAATGCATTGAGAGACACAGTTTAATGTGAGAGGAGCTGAATTCATGGATGACAGGCAATGGGTGCTGGTATGTCCTGTTCTTACTAATTGGCAATGACCACTCTTAAGCAAATGTTCCCTGTCTCTCCACAGCAAATCGGAAGGTGTCACAGTAACCCATCCAAGTACCCTTATTATATAAGTCCAATACGTTTGACATCAAAGATCCCCATCCCAACTTCGTCGCTTGGGATAATAGGAATCCCTGGCACGAAGCCCAGGTGCCTCACCGGGAGTATTCTTACAGCTGTCATTAAACCAGACCTTGGTAAGCTGCTGTAATTGACAGTGAGAGATATTTGCGTGCATGTTCCCTTGGAACATTTGGTCACACTGTTTGTTACTAACATGGATTGGGCCTTTCCCTTGGCCAGCCTGCCTGAGTTCCTCCCTGAGCTTTTCCTTCATCCTGTTTCCGTACATACTGCATAAGGTGTCGTTTTCCTGCTCACCACCATCCCTGATTGGGCCCTGGATGATCTGATTAACTGTCTTGGTCTGACTTTGCAGGATGGTCACTAACTGATGGTTAGCCTGATTCTCCACTGGTAGTCCCATTGTCTCCTGTTGATTGTGCTCAGTTAACAGGACTGAGTCCTGTTGGGTCAGGACCCTGGATTTATTTCTAAATCAGCCAAGTCAACAGTATTGACTGGTGACACTGCGACCCCGTGTACTGTAGCTAGCTCACTAAGGATTTCCCTTATCTTTCGTCTGTTAGCTACTGGACTGAGTTTTCCATCATATTTTCCTATCCCTCCAACCATTAACCCGTGGGTCATCCGGGAAGTTCATTACTGTAGTGGGGAATGACCCCAATCCTGTACTATATCCCTAATGTTATGATTATGATTGGTATTAATCTGTGGTGAAAGTTATTGAACAGAGTTTTCCCTGTTAGTTTAATGACACCTCCATTATGAGGGCATGTTGTGTATCGGAGAAGCTGGGGAGGAGCCTTCACTCCTGGTCTCAGCCCATTTTTAATTTTCTTCCCGAGGAAATCTCCCTGGTGGGGCTTCCTGGAATACTGACCGGGCTATGGGCAAGACATCCCACTACCATGTACCAATTCTCAGGAAAACCCCAGAAATCCCCTGTGATCCCCATGCTCCTGTAACAAAATGTAGGAATCCCACGGCGTTTCCTGATGGTTACACCTGAATCCCTCTGATTCTGCTGGATGGAGCCAGAGGGTCCCACCGACACATCACGTGGTGCCTGGTGGGTCATACCACAGGGTTCCAGGGTACATCCTCCCCCCTTGTGTCTGTGTTGTATACCTTTTCATGCAGTCATTATAAAGCTCATACACAACACGCAATAAACCCTCCAGAAGGTCACATCACTGCCTTGCGATCGCCATTCCGGTGTACTTCCGAAACAGAAAACAAGAGTAACTTCTGTAAATACCATAGTCTTAAATCTGACTGCGTGTTCTAAATAACGTTACAAAATTGTGACATTATCCAATGCGTTCCCATTCCTGGTCCCCCCCGATAGAATAATTGTCCCCGTATTCAGGACATGGTGAGGAGGCAGAATCAGAGTCACTATTTTGTCTACACTATCTCCAGAATCATGCTTTTGAAGTTTTTTTCACTGATTAGCCATTCATTTTTCTTCAAGTGTCTGTCAAGATTTTTTTTGGATTCACAGCATTTGTCTACAATAAGCTTAGAACGCTTGCTCTTTTTTTTATCTTGATCCTGTTCCATATATATGTATATTGTGTCATTGAAGTGACTCCCTTCAGTTTATTTCCCTGATGGTACTGAAACAGATTGAGGTGTGCTCTACAGGGAGCCTTTTCTGGTCCCTCTGTTAATATCCCATGTAAAAGGTGTCCTGACCGCCTCGGAGGGCAGTATTTCATCTGAATTAAGCACCAGAGGAGACACAAAGTACAGTGAGGATTCTTCGATGTGTACACGAATGTTGCTCTAGAAATGTGGGAAAACAAAAAGGGATGCATTCTGGCAAGAAAGTAGTGTAAAAGTTTGAAATCAGATCGACCATGATCGTATTGAATGGTGGAACAGGTACAATCTTCAAAAGGAAGGAGCGATGTTTTCT